>NC_086446.1:263224093-263524093 GCF_028390025.1 Pseudophryne corroboree
AATGCAATTCTTGTAGTGTATTGTTATTTTCTGGATTGTAGATATTAATATTTTTTGAAGTGAAGTGGAGTTAAAATAGAAAAAGGTATATAAAAAGTTTCCTTTCTAAGGATCTTGAATTTGCAGATACAATTTTTATAGTCAGTTACTAATCTTCCCAATGAATCTTCAGTTCAGTATTTTTTATTTTAATATTTTAAATTATTTTAAATTCTTTATCAGGTTAGCGCTCATCTCTTAAACCATCCATTATTTGTGAATGTTGACAGATGAGCACTACCCGAGGGTCTGTTATTTCTTAATACATATTTCCATGTAACAAAATATAATTGTTTAGTGTTTAAGTGCAGATGGTTTGTCCTTTCCTTTATTTATGCATTTTTAATTTCCATGTTTCAAAACTCTCTTTGATCATTCATACATTTATGCAATACTTATTCCTATTGTTAGTTTAATTGTTTGCATACACCTCTTCGGGCTGCAATTTTTGTTTTAGAGACAAGCAAGTTTGAGTTTCTTTGTATAATGTGCAATTATATATATAGATCTAGAGATAGATAGATAGATAGATAGATAGATAGATAGATAGATAAATAGATAGATATTGGTGGATGTGTTGGTGTATAAAATGTTAAAGTGCAAAACCAGTTCTCTCACGGAATATGCTTGTGGAAAACAAGTCCCAAAATAGATTGCTCAAATCACTTGTAGACTGATTTCCACACCAATGAAAAATATATTGACTGTCCACATTGCACACACCACTTGAATAAAGGTTGGCGTTTTCTCAAATTAGCCGAGTCCAAAAAGATTTCTAAAATAATGAACAAAGGGGGCGCTACTTAGCGTTCCAGACCAGAAATGTCACCACGCTAAGTCACGAACCTACGCGTTTCATCACATTGAGTTTGTCAGAGGGCTGCGTGGCTTAGTGTGGTGGTGTTTCTGGTCTGGATATATATATTAATTTATAGCCCCGGCACTCCGGTCTGCATAAAGTTGCTCGCTCTGGTTCCATACTAGTGGGTGCTTGCCCACAATAGTATAGGATCCATATCATAGGGGGCACACAGAGACTAGTCACAATGTACATAAAGAACCCCTAAGCGGGTGTTTTTTCAGTGAAGTTTCGGGGACATATCCCTTTTCCTCAGAGATAGATATATATATATATATATATATAAAACATATACACCTGTATCTGTATATATATATATATATATATATATATATATATATAAAAGAGAAAAAGACAGCACTCAAAGCCATAATGTCAAATGCATTGGTGGTGCAAGGCAGCAAAACAGTATAGAAATACTCGCTCTCCCAGCACATAGGAAAAAGCAAAAAAGCCAGCACTCACAGTTTATGATGAAGAATCGAAGGGGATTTCTTCCATTTCAAAGCCACATGTGTGGGTACAGAGTCACAGTCGCAGCCCGACAGCTGTTTCAACCAATTTAGGTTTTCCTCAGGGGCTAACAGAGCTGCATCTAGTGCATGAATATATACACATAATGGCGCCAAAAACACAAATCACCGTCACCCAGTGGGAGGAAAGGGAGGCGGGACGAGCCCTGCGCGCGGCTCTCCCGTCTCGCCTGCTCAGCCGCAAGGTCATCAAGGTACACAAAGCCAGCGCCTATCATAGCAACGGAGCTGAAGCGCTGTGCGCGAAGGGGAAGGAAATGCCAGCGCAGCTGGTCCAAAGCATTCACATGGGCTGGAGACGGGGAGCAAAGGATCACACAATAATAAACACCCTGTAGTGCATAAAATGGTGGATGGTGAATGATAAAAGAGCGATCTCTCCGCTGAGTTGTATGGGTGACATATTACTAAGAACCGGAGGCACCCAAGTATCTATGCAGTGTGAATTATCTGTGCGGGGCCATGCAGCAGAGCCAAACTATAGGTGGCCCATATTCGGAAGCCATAGCTCAAGGTACCCCATATCGGTGTCCCGAAGCCATTATAAGCAAAGGCTATAAACGTAGCTACAGAAAATCAGCTAAATGAGAAAAAAATGACCCACAATGTACTCCACACCACGAAGCACTTTGGCATGCAGTAAACAAAAATAGCAACAATAATAATAACAACTGCTCATACAATAGTGCAATAAGAACAGTCACCGGCAAAAAAGCTGATATGCAACGCGGAGAGCTGGACACACGGCAGTGTCCACATAGAATATAATGATAAACAATAAACCAAGGTGGCAGATGAGGTAGGATGTAGCCAACACAGAAGCAATCTACTCACCGTGTGCAGTGTAAATCAGTAAAGTGAAGTAGTTAGAAAAATCAGTAAAGTGAAGGAGTTAGAAAAACACTGCTGGTACCCAGGTGTAGAACAGTAGCAAAGGCCAAGGACATGTGTGAATAGTAACATCCCAAGCGAAAGTCCTCATTGAGGCCATTGGGAGTCAGTGTGTTCAATCTGTGAATCCATTGGAGTTCTCTTTGTGGCAACAGTCTATCACAATCACCTCCCCGTTGTAGTGGTGGTATCTGGTCTATGATGCAGCACTTAAGTTGGTTAACCGTATGGTGTGCTTGTTTGAAGTGTCTTGCGACAGGTAAATTAGTGAAATCCTTCGTAGCATCTGTAGTTGTCAGGCATTTTTTGATAGAGGAGCGGTGTTGGCTAAGCCGTTCCATAAGCATTCTACTGGTTTTCCCAACATACAACCTATTGCAGGGACAATTAAGTACATAGACCACGAAGCGGCTGTTGCAGTCAAGTCTCTGTTTAATTGAATATTCCTTATTGTCAAAGGGGTTGGTAAAACGATTCCCCACGGCCAGAAATGGACAGTTGGAACATCCCGTGCATCTGTAAACCCCCGGTTTTTTTGTTAGGCAGTTAGATGTTTATTGGTCTTCCTTTGAGAAAAGTCAGTCTTAACTAAAAGGTCCTTCAAATTTGGTCCCCGTCTGTAAGCAAATCTGGGAATTGTAGAAAGTTCTTTAGTGAGAACTGGATCACTTGCAATTATGTGCCAATGTTCACGTATTTTCTCACGGATGAAGCAAGAGGCTGTGGTGAACATACTGCTAAAATTCAATCTGTCCAATTTGTTCTCAACAGAAACATCTCTCTTATGTAAAAGATCTTCTCTTCTAATTTGTCCAATCCTGAATAGGGCGTGATTAATCTTCCTGGGATAGCCTCTGTCCAGGAATCTCTGACACATGGACTCCAATGCAGCTGGTATTACAGCAGGATCCAAGGTGATCCGGATTACTCGCAGTAACTGTGAAAAAGGTAGCCCTCTTTTCAGAGGTGCTGGATGAAAACTTGAGTGTAACAGCAGAGTATTTCTATTGGAGTCTTTAGTGTAGATGTAGGTCAAGAGTTTGTTGTCTTCCTTTTTGATGGAAACGTCCAAGAAGTTGATGTGAGTTTTGCTGAACGTCTATCTGAATCTGATGCTCTTATTGATGTAACCATTGTTGAGTCCCATCTGAATGATGGCGTCAATCTCAATTTTGTAAGTGCCCGTCGGTGCAATGTGTCTCAGTGCACTACCTGGTGCAATGTGTCTCAGTGCTCTACCTGGCGCAATGTGTCTCAGTGCTATACCGGGCGCAAAGTGTATAACGTGCTCTGCCTGGCGCAATGTGTATAACGTGCTCTGCCTGGCGCAAAGTGTATAATGTGCTCTGCCTGGCGCAAAGTGTATAACGTGCTCTGCCTGGTTCGCAAGGTAATGAGAATCTGCTCAAACGTTGTTAACAGTGCAGCTAAAATCTATAATTCAAAGTGCATATCCCCTTGCACCAAACAATAGCAATTTGTATAAAGAAAAAGAAAAACATATCCCAGCGCTCCAACAACTACCAGTTTTACATAAAAGCACCCATAAAGTGAAAAGGAATAATAACAGTACCGTAACAAATATGATAGTCAATTATTCCATTATTCCAATATTCACAATTCAGTCAAAATATTCCAGGTTCTGTAACAGATTGTTACTCCTTCATACAAAAGAGCATTAATGCTCATAAAGGAGTACAAGAACAGAGAAAAAAAGTGCAATAGTGCAAATTATCCTTTATTTTAAAACATGATTTTTAATTAATCAATCACACTTACTCCTAACAGACGAATTTAAAGGCACAAGGATTTCCTCATAGGCATTCACAGCAACTGGTCTCAAGGTTCTGATGATCAGATAAGAGGGTGCGCCCACTAGATAATCCTGTAACAAGTTGTTACCCTTTCACATCTGGATAAGCATTAAAGCTCGTGGAGGGGTACAAAGAATAGAAAAAGTGCAATAGTGCAAATTATCCTTTAACATTCAAATCAATTTATTTAACATTGCACTTACACCAAAAAGACGAATAACAGCACATAAAGGTATTCCCAAAGGCATTAGCAGCAGCTAGTAGCAGAATCCTGGAAACTCCAAACAAGTAGGAGCACCCTGGGTAACGGCTCCGGTAACCGCGATCCAGCTCAGCAACCTGGTACCAGCTCAAGATGTCGGCCACAAGATGTCGGCCACAATGGGGTAATACCACAGGGAGATTCTACGCTTAGCGTGTTTCAGACAACCTGTGTCCTTCCTCAGAAGCCACGCTATAACATATACAATGGTTGAATATTATTCAGTTTCACAGATCGTAATCGACGGTTCTCATGGGTTCCATTCCTCTTAGTGGCTCCCCAATTTGGGCCTACAGAGAAACCCTCTCACCAAAGACAGATAATCACCCGACAAAAAACAACCGATTAATAATGGAGTCTTGGTAAAATAATTTTTTACTAATAAAAATCATTTAAAAGTGTTTACTTTTATATATTATTATTATTATTATTATTATTATTTTATGCCTGCTATTTTTAATTTTTAATTTTGATTATTTTAGTAGGACACATGCAATACTTTGAAACAGAAGAGAACAGAGAAATTACATCAGAACATGGTCCATTTTGCTTTTTTAATGGCTTGCAGTACCCAATTTCAGCCTGAAGATGTCATTGCTGCCATTATTGGAACTCCTTTTATAAGCGTATTGGATGCATACCACAAAATGACTTGGCTCGGCATTTGTGTATCTTGAGGATTTCCATAACATTTCAAGGTGTATGCCTAACTTCCTGCTGTCAGGAGATACAACCTAGAAGTGGGCCTAGGTTCAGGGGCAAACGCAGGATTTAGTAAGGGGGGTTTCTGTGGGAGGGTGGGTGTGTGTGTGTGTGTGTGTGTGTGTGTGTGTGTGTGTGTGTGTGTGTGTGTGTGTGTGTGTGTGTGTGTTGTCATTATGATTTAAAAAGAGTAAACACAGTTGTTTGACAAAAAATGGCTTCACCCAACCACTAACCATGAGTGAAAGAAAAGTTTGTGAGTTATCATTCATATTCTCTGACAAATGGCCAGAAAAATCACAAATTCTGCTAGGGTATGTAAACTTATGAGCACAACTGTACGTACGTACGTACGTACGTACGTACGTACGTACGTACGTACGTACATACATACATACATACATACATACATACACAAGCAGATAGACACAAGCACACATACATACATACAGATACTTGGAAACCCCCTGCATGCGCCACTGAGGTTTACTGCAATGCAGAACTGTTTGAAAATGTTGCACTGTGCAAATTAATATTAATATCACACTCTGACCTTCCCCCACATTAGAACCATGGCTTTAAAGAAATTGTACTTTTTTGTTTATCTACAAAAATACTGCTGTCTATACAATTATTTAGGGTGCCAGCTAGACATCTCCACAAGTGGGTCATAATAGCATCACCGAGAGGCTGCTAAAAAGTAAATTCTACACACACAAAAAAAAATCACAAAGTTGCACACATTCAGATGAATTAATAAATTCTACATAACAGTAATTTCAATTTAGAAAATAAAAAGAATATAGTATTAGCAGTAGCGGATCTTGCCACGGCAAGCAGGACTTTTGCCCGGTGCGCCGCCTTCCGGAGGGCGCCGGCGCCTTCCGGAGGGCACCGCACCATGGCAAGATCCGCTACTGCAGTGCTGTGCCCCCCACTGCGTCCCGCTGTGAAGGGCGTCAGGGAACTAGACGGCGTAGCGTCTAGATTCCCTTCGTGGAGAGGACCTTTGCTGTGCGGTGCGCGATGATGTCATCGCGCACCGCACAGAATTTCAGCGGCGCTACTACTGTACAGGGGGCATAACTGACCACATTCCCTGTATGAAGCCACGCCCATACTACCCGCCCGGGGCGCAAAAAGGCCGAGAACCGGCCCTGAGTATTAGATTTTATGGACACTACCCATTCCTCAGGTACACATTGGCTTAGGGATGGCCAACGATCATTGATGGTTTCCTCCTGATGTTACTCCTATCAGTGGGGGAGGTACGTTGGCAAACTCCCATCCCTTTTCAATACTGTCACAGTCCCAGTAAGTTGTGCATGCGCTTGCACACTTGAGCCATCGATGGTTTCCTCCGATGCTTAAAAATAATCCACCTTCAATGGTTAAGCGGTCAATGTATAATATAGCCTAATAATAAATCAAGCCATTAATTATGACATTCCATTTATTTTTGAATTATGTATACATATTTACTAAGTAGGACAGCTTACAGGGCAATCTGCACATGTCCTACCCATTCAAACTCAACTGAAGATGGTATACAGTACATTAGAGTGAAAATATTTTGTAGTTATTGGTAATTTCAGATTGACGGCATTGAAACATGTGCCCAAGCGCCGCCCCCTAGGAAGTGCCACCCCTTCGTACGTGCCTCATGTGCCTAATGGGAAATGTGCCACTAAACTGTAGTGGAAATGCCAAATGGGTTGTTATTAAAAAACTAACATTAATACAATATCTCCAATACATCCCTTATTTTGGCAATGTCTCTATATAATTAAAGAACCATCAATATAATAAAACTGTAGTTTAATTTGCTCTTTTCATTTCTTTTTCTCAGCAAACTGTAGATGTCATCTCTATTTACTATATAGAAGTACATGATCTTGTGATCTCAGTTAATTCAGAAGATCTGAACAAATGTAAAGTGAAAATTGCTGACTTTCAGTATAAATGACTTGTGTTGTGATCTCAGAGCAGGGCTGCCACCAGAAATTGTGGGGCCCGGGACTGAAAAAATAGGCAGCCCCCCCTTCCCCCCCACGATGGAGGTAATACCCACGCTAGTAAAGCAGTCCCCGCATCACAACCTACCAGCAGCAGCAGCGGTGGAGGGCGGTCTCTCACACTCAGTCAGTGCTGCTGCTGCTCGGACGGCACGCCCCGCGGAAGTACAGGCGTGGACCCAGCGCCGCTGGCGGTGGCTTCAATTCTCAAATCCGCCACTGACTAGCAGCAGGGGCAGCCGCTGACAGTGTAACCGGCGGCCAGTGGTGCAAGTAGAAAAAATGTCTTACAGGTACTGTGTGCTCGCGCCGAAGGCGCGTGCACCAAAAAATGGGTGTGGCCAAATGCCACATGGGGTGTGGGCAATTAAAATGGGGGCATGATACACATATGGGGGGAGGGGCAGATACACATATGACCCCAATAGTGCCAGATACACTTTGCCCCACAGTGCCAGATACACGTTGCCCCACAGTGCCAGATATACATTGCCCCACAGTGCCAGATATACATTGCCCCACAGTGCCAGATACACATTGCCTCACTGTGCCAGATACACAAATGCTCCCAGAGTGCCAGATATACATTGCCTCACAGTGCCAGATACACATTGCCCCAAAGTGCCAGGTACACAAATGCCCCCAGAGTGCCAGTGTTATGAGCCACGGCTGTGGCTCATTCCTGTTTTGCATTTTGGTTATGTATTTTATGTTATACTTCTGTTTCTGTTCCCCGTGGGTGTCATGGGGTGTTCGGAGCCCACCCTTAAGGAGAGGGTACTGTTATGAACCACAGGTAGTGGTTCATTCCTATTTTATGTTTATAGTTCTCTTGCAGGCCAGGATTTCCCTTTGCTCTGGTTTAGAAGATTCTTGTTTGCTGCCGGTGATGAGTCTGTGTAATTGCAGCCTGTTTCCATGTGTTTGGCCTAACCTGTCTGCTAATTGCATCTTGTCAGTTTGGAGTCGTGCAACAGGGCAGCTGCACGACATAATTAGTTAGGGCTCTCTGTTATATTCTGGCTCAGTGCAATACACAGACGCTGGTGATAGTTCTTGAGTTCTGAGCTAGTTCCTGCCAGTTCCTGAGTGTCTGATCCAGTGTCTGATCCCGTGTCCTGCCGTGAAGCGTTCCTGTCCAGAAGTCCTGTGGCTTTGTCTGTGCCTGGTCGAGTATCTGGCTTCTTGGTGTCCACCGGTCTGTCGTTTGGGATTCTGCCTGTCCTCCGGTTCTGAGAGCCTGTGTCGGCTACATTGGGGGTTCCTGTCCGTTTGCCAGTATTTGTACCGGTTCCGTGAGTAGCGGCTTTGCCGTGTCCGTCTGCCTAGGCCGCTGTATTCCTTGGTTATATCTGTTACTGGTGTTTTGCAGAGGGTTCTGCATATGCTGTCACCGCCGGTACACAACACTATAGTGTCGGCGTGTGGACAGCATTTCCCTTGTTGTTCTTTTCCTTTGGTGGCGTGCCGCACATGTATTTAGTTTTAGGGTTGTTTGTAGCCACTAGCCTTCTATTTGCTTCAGTTAGAGGTCCCCTTGCTATTATCCTGTCTCGGTTCATGCCTTGTCTCACTCTAAGACCTGGGGGCATCGGAGTTGGGCAGACCTAATCCGCCCTTCAAACGCGGCTGCCGTGGGCCCAAGAAACCATAGTCACGCAGGCGTGAACTGACCACACGGGTGAAACAATGGAGGTAGGCTGCTAGGGGCTATTTCCATACCACACCTTCAGCATCACGTTCTGGTGCTCTGGACTCACTGCGCAACATCTCTCTTGTTCTGAGCACCAGGAACGTAACATTATCACCGGCCATATAACAAAAAAGAAACAAAGCTAAATAGTAGTTTTTTCTTTTTTGGTCCAGTCCGGTGTTTAGAATCCAGTCCTGTCTAGAATTCAGTGTGCAGAATCCAGTCCGGTGTGCAGAATCCAGTCCGGTGTGCAGAGTCCAGTCTTGTCTTGTCTAGAATCTTGTCTAAGAATCTTGTCTAGAATCTTGTCTTAGAATCGTGTCTGGAATCGTGTCTAGAATCTTGTCTAAGAATCTTGTCTAGAATCTTGTCTTAGAATCGTGTCTAGTCTTGTCTTGGCTAGTTTGAAATCCTCCTATGCCTACTATGCAAGCCCTGCAAGCATCTCTCTCAGCCCTGAACTCTGCTTTCAGTGCTTTGAAACCTGAGCGGCTGGAAGTTTTGCAGCAATCCTTAAAGCAACTGCAAAACCGTCTGACCAAAATTTTGCTTATTTTGCCAGAAGTTGTTGAGAGTTCATCCTCTAAAGAGACTCTTGTTCACAGTATGGTGACAAGTGAATCCTCAGGTTTAATTAAAGAGAAAAGGTTTAAAAGTTTTCCGCGGCCCAGGCTCTCAGAAGAGGAGCGTCTGCGTCGCAGAAACTCAAATTTATGCCTATATTGAGGGGGTTTAAGCCACTATCTGCAGACCTATGAGTTGCGCAAGCCAAAGTGTGGCGACAAGTCCTGCCCTCTGGCCAAGTGGAGTCAGGATTCAAGACCTACTCCTGTCTCTACTGTGGCAGAGGTACTTGTCACACAACCCACACTAAAAAGCACTCAGTCCTATAATTGGGGTCCTTGGGCTAGGGAGCCCCATTATAGATTCAGGAACCAAAGGAGAATGTTTCTCTCCTCTCTTGATTTTCCTGTTGAAGCAGAGTTGCAAACCCCTGGAGCGGTACCCGATGCCCAGAGTCCTGGAGCGGTACTCGATGCCCAGAGTCCTGGAGCGGTACCCGATGCCCAGAGTCCTGGAGCGGTACTCGATGCCCAGAGTCCTGGAGCGGTACTTGATGCTCTGGGTCATAGAGTGACATCGAATATTATAGCTCAGGTGTCAATACCAGAAGGGGTCTCAGAAGCTGTTACCCCAGGTAGGGACTTGAAAAGCGCAACCCCAGAAAGGGTATCTAAAACCATAGTTCTAGAAGAGAACTCGAGAAGCAAAACCCCAGAAGGGATCTTTGAAGTAATATCCCTAAGTGGGGTCTCGAGAGACACAGCCCTAGAGAAGGGTCTAGAGGTCACTTCCCCAGGAAAGGATAGCGTAGCATAGCGATAGTGGAGGTTCTGAAGGTTATAGCTTCAGCAAAAGTCCCGGGAGAAGTTTAGATAATTATCAACTCAGAGAGGGAGGCTGACGGCCCGGTCCCAGAGAGGGAGGCTGACGGCCCGGTCCCAGAGAGGGAGGCCGACGGCCCGGTCCCAGAGAGGGAGGCCGATGGCCCGGTCCCAGAAAGGGAGGCCGACGGCCCGGTCCCAGTAAAAGAATCCGAGGTGCTGGCCCCAGCGGGGTTCCCGAAGGCCACTGCCCCAGCGGGGTTCCCTAAGGCCACTGCCCCAGCGGGGTTCCCGAAGGCCACTGCCCCAGCGGGGTTCCCAAAGGCCACTGCCCCAGCGGGGTTCCCGAAGGCCACTGCCCCAGAGGGGGTTCCGAGGGTAACTACCCCAGGTGGGGTTCCAAGGGCCACTGCCCCAGGTGGGGTTCCAAGGGCCACTGCCCCAGGTGGGGTTCAGAAAGTCACTGACCCTGGTGGGTTTCAGAAAGTCACAGCCTCGAGTAAGGTCAGTAGTGACCAGGTCCTAGCAAAGCACTCTAGTCAGTCAGATGGTAAGGAAGCAGATCCTGACTCTGTTGATATCTCAACATCTATAATCTTTGATGCGGACTTAGTCCAATTTCTGGCGCTTTACAAACACTATTACACCATTTTGTTGTCTAGACCATTTCTGGGCATCACTTCAGAGAACCTTGTGCTCTATCTGATATATTCCTTTAGAGGAGAGCCTTTTAAGTGGGCGTCCAGCTTAATGAAAGCTGAAGATCCCATTCTTCAGGATCCCCCGGCATTCAGTGATGCAGTTATTAAGAGATATGGTTCCAAAGAAATTGGTTCAGGTTCCTCTAGGTTACCCGTCTTATATACTGAGAGTCCACCGTATACTGTAAACTCGGCACAAAAATCTCAGGCCATTGCTTTGACTACAGGATGTGCTTTTCTGTCTTCTTCTACTAGTAGTACTTTGCCTGAAAGTTCAGCTCCCAAGGTTAAGAAACCAATCTCTGATTTGAACCCAGCCTTGCTGGGAGGTACCATCAGTTCAGACAATGTTTGGGGAATTACCTTGGTCAGACCTCAAGAACTTTGTAAAAATAAGAAGAAGAAGAAAAAGAAATAATTATTGACTCTTGCTTTGTTATAAAAAAAAAAGTTTTTTTTTCCTTGTCTTGAGTCCAGTGGCCACCGTCAAGGGGGGGCACTGTTACAAGCTGTTGCCACAGCTTGTTTCTGTTTTCTTGCCTGTTAGACCAGTGTGTCAGGTTTTTTTTTTGTATCCCTTGTTTTGGAAAGTCTGAATTTTGGGGTCCATTGACCCCTCCTCAAGGGGGGGGTACTGTTATGAGCCACGGTAGTGGCTCATTCCTGTTTTGCATTTTGGTTATGTATTTTATGTTTTACTTCTGTTTCTGTTCCCCGTGCGTGTCATGGGGTGTTCGGAGCCCACCCTTAAGGAGAGGGTACTGTTATGAACCACAGGTAGTGGTTCATTCCTATTTTATGTTTATAGTTCTCTTGCAGGCCAGGATTTCCCTTTGCTCTGGTTTAGAAGATTCTTGTTTGCTGCCGGTGGTGAGTCTGTGTATTTGCAGCCTGTTTCCATGTGTTTGGCCTCACCTGTCTGCTAATTGCATCTTGTCAGTTTGGAGTCGTGCAACAGGGCAGCTGCACAACATAATTAATTAGGGCTCTCTGTTATATTCTGGCTCAGTGCAATACACAGACGCCGGTGATAGTTATTGAGTTCTGAGCTAGTTCCTGCCAGTTCCTGAGTGTCTGATCCCGTGTCCTGCCGTGAAGCGTTCCTGTCCAGAAGTCCTGTGGCTTTGTCTGTGCCTGGTCGAGTATCTGGCTTCTTGGTGTCCACCGGTCTGTCGTTTGGGATTCTGCCTGTCCTCCGGTTCTGAGAGCCTGTGTCGGCTACATTGGGGGTTCCTGTCCGTTTGCCAGTATTTGTACCGGTTCCGTGAGTAGCGGCTTTGCCGCGTCCGTCGGCCTAGGCCGCGGTATTCCTTGGTTATATCTGTTACTGGTGTTTTGCAGAGGGTTCTGCATATGCTGTCACCGCCGGTACACAACAGTATAGTGTCGGCGTGTGGACAGCATTTCCTTTGTTGTTCTTTTCCTTTGGCGGCATGCTGCACATGTATTTAGTTTTAGGGTTGTTAGTAGCCCCTAGCCTTCTGTTTGCTTTAGTTAGAGGTCCCCTTGTTATTATCCTGTCTCGGTTCATTCCTTGTCTCACTCTAAGACCTGGGGGCATCGGAGTTGAGCAGACCTAATCCGCCCTTCAAACGCGGCTGCCGTGGGCCCAAGAAACCATAGTCACGCAGGCGTGAACTGACCACACGGGTGAAACAATGGAGGTAGGCTGCTAGGGGCTATTTCCATACCACACCTTATTTCAGCGTCACGTTCTGGTGCTCTGGACTCACTACGTAACATCTCTCTTGTTCTGAGCACCAGGAACGTAACAGCCAGATATACATTGCCTCACAGTGCCAGATACACATTGCCCCACAGTGCCAGATACACAAATGCCCCCACAGTGACAGATATGCCCCCAGTGCCAGGTACACATGTCCCCCCAGTGCCAGATATGCCCCCAGTGCCAGATATGCCCCCAGTGCCAGGTATACAAGTCCCCCCAGTGCCAGATATGCCCCCCAGTGCCAGATATGCCCCCATTGCCAGGTATACATGTCCCCCAAGTGCCAGATATGCCCCCAGTGCCAGGTATGCCCTCAGTGCCAGACATGCCCCCAGTGCCAGATAACATGAAGCCCCCTCCCCTGCTGCTCACCGCTGCTGCTGCTGTCCTGTGTCTGTGTGAGGGGAGGAGAGCACAGCCCGCGCCTCTCCTTCCTCTCGGTCTTCGGCAGGTGCGGGTGTCTACGTTCAATTCAGCGCCGATCCGTGAGCCAATCAAAGGTTGCGGTCTGCGAACTCTGATTGGCTCACGGGCGGCGCTGAATTGAATGAAGACACAGAGGGGCAGGAGAGGCACAGGGCTGCGCTCTGCTACCTTCACATCAGCGGGAGCGGCGAGCAGCAGAGGGAGGGGGAGGGATGGGGGAGGCGAGGAGTGGCGGCCCATGGGTACGGCGGCGGCAGCTGCCGCCGGGTATATCCACCGGTGGCTGTGTGTGCAGGCCGGGCCCTCCACTCTGGCAGAGTGGTCGGGCCCGGGACAACTGTACACAGGGCACCCCCTTGATGGCGGCCCTGCCCTGATTCATGTTTGTAAGCAAAGCAAAAAAAGCAAGTAACTTTGTGTCTGGAAAATTACATTTATACTTTTAAACTGCAATTTAGATTTCAGTTTGCACCACTTCTCCCAAATCTAACTCTCTCTGCACGTGTTACATCTGCTCCACCTGCAGTGCAGCATGATTTTTGCCCATTTCTCTCTAATTTTAAATATTTTTTTCCTGACAAAGCACATTGTTTGACCTACGGCTGACCTCCCTTTGAATAGTTTACCACGTTACCTCTGGTATTTTTTAGCTGGTGAAGCTCCATACCACTACATTTTTAAATCATTTTAATTTGCTAAATTAAACAATATCAGGAATTACTCGGTTGAGTCACATTATTATGACCACCAGCTAATAGCCAGAGTAACCACCACGTGCAGCACGGACAGCAGCTAGACGGGCTGAACTTTCATTTAGACAGCCCCCAAGTTCATTTTGACGGTGAGCTGCTCCACTGTAGTGTGTCAGCCGGCCCTCACTCATTTTCGTAGCCAATGTTCAACTCTCACATTAATAGCACGTGGTGGTCCGCAGTTTCCACATCAGTTATTTGCAATGGTGCCATTTGTCCATTCATGATACATCTTCACCACAGCAGCACATGAATAGCTCACAATGGGGGTAATTCCAAGTTGATCGCAGCAGGACATTTTTTAGCAGTTGGGCAAAACCATGTGCACTGCAGGGGAGGCAGATATCACATGTGCAGAGAGAGTTAGATTTGGGTGTGGTGAGTTCAATCTGCAATCTAAATTGCAGTGTAAAAATAAAGCAGCCAGTATTTACCCTGCACAGAAACAAAATAACCCACCCAAATCTAACTCTCTCTGCAAATGTTATATCTGCCCCCCCTGCAGTGCACATGGTTTTGTCCAACTGCTAAAAAATTTCCTGCTGCGATCAACTTGGAATTACCCCCAATCTGCGCTGTTTCATAAGCACTGCCACCCTTGGCCCGAAAGCCGATAATCATCCCTTTTTGCAACTCGGATAAATTGCCCCTTTTACCCATGACAGCAATGAGTGATATGTGTGAAGATGGCCTATCGCACACCTTATATACCAACCAAGCCAGCGCACGACATGTGGCGTACTTCATGGGCTACATGCTGCCGACGTCAAATGTAGGAGGTGGTCATAATAATGTGGCTCAAATGTATAATAAAGCAAACAAAACACTTTTCTCTAGCTATTTTGCTAGTGAAATCAATACATTTCTCTTTATATTTATCGAACTGAAAACTGGAGGGTAGACCCACCCGAACTTCACGATCTGAGTCCGGATTCAAGTCCGGTTTGGCATTTCCCTCCAAGCCCAAAAAATAGGCGAAATGCCATCACCCCACTGTCGGATTCTCGCTGGGTGTATGTCCGTCTCCGTGCTGGGTTGTGGAGTGCGGAGCTAGGGACTGCTGGCTGCTGCAGGGCTGGTGTATCAGTCAAGGGTGCTCTGTCTGTCGTTAAGTGGTGAAACTGACAAGGGGTGATCTGTCCATAATACATATTAGAGATGAGCGGGTTTCGGTTCCTCGGGATCCGAACCCCCCCGAACTTCATCTATTTTACATGGGTCAGAGGCAGCCTCGGATCTTCCCGCCTTGCTCGGTTAACCGGAACGCGCCCGAACGTCATCATCCCGCTGTCGGATTCTCACGAGATTCGTATTCTATATAAGGAGCCGCGCGTCACCGCCATTTTCACTCCTGCATTGGAGATTGAACGGAGAGGACGTGGCGGCGTTCTCTCCCTGAAAAGCTCCATAATCTGTGCTCAGTGTGCTGCAAATATCTGTGCTCAGTGTGCTGCAAATAATCTGTGCTCAGTGTGCTGAAAATATCTACGTTCTCTGCTTGAAAAGCTCGATATCTGTGCTCAGTGTGCTGCAAATATCTGATCAGTGTGCTGCATTGTGGGGACTGGGGACCACCAGTATATAAAAATTAAAGTAGTACAGTACAGTAGGCCATTGCTGTATCTTGCAGCTCTGTGTCACTGCAAGTATCCATTCCATATCTGTGCGGCATTTTTGTGAGCAGTATATATAGTATTACAGTGCAGCATTTTGGTGACCCAACAGTATAGTTGTGTACAGTAGGCCATTGCTGTATCTTGCAGCTCTGTGTCACTGCAAGTATCCATTCCATATCTGTGCGGCATTTTTGTGAGCAGTATATATAGTATTACAGTGCAGCATTTTGGTGACCCAACAGTATAGTTGTGTACAGTAGGCCATTGCTGTATCTTGCAGCTCTGTGTCACTGCAAGTATCCATTCCATATCTGTGCGGCATTTTTGTGAGCAGTATATATAGTATTACAGTGCAGCATTTTGGTGACTAACAGTATATAGTTGTACAGTAGGCCATTGCTGTATCTTGCAGCTCTGTGTCACTGCAAGTATCCATTCCATATCTGTGCAGCATTTTTGTGAGCAGTATATATAGTATTACAGTGCAGCATTTTGGTGACTAACAGTATATAGTTGTACAGTACAGTAGGCCATTGCTGTATCTTGCAGCTCTGTGTCACTGCAAGTATCTATTCCATATCTGTGCAGCATTTTTGTGAGCGGTATATATAGTATAACAGTGCAGCATTTTGGTGACCAATAGTATATAAGCACATGAGGGAAGAGGGCCCTGCTCGTGAGAGCTTACAATCTAAAGGGGAGGGGTAGACAGACATGGGTGACACAGATGGGGTACACAGAGAACGTGGAACAGAGGGTTAGGAATCAGGATGAGATTTGGCTGGGTTTGGTGAAGAGGTGGACCCCCAGAAGGCACAAGTCAATACTTAACATTGCAACATTTTACTGGGCTATGCAGGAGAAAATTAAAAATAGGGGAAAGTAAAAATAAAAAAAAAGAATCGATAACTTCTACCGCTTTCAAAAAGGTCAAAGGAAGCTGAAATAATGGACAACTACCTCATGGAAACCAGATACAGTATACCAAACAGTACTTAGCAGAGTTAGGAATGAGTGCTTATGAAATACAGTAACATATTGTCATAATATTTCAGAAACTGCATCGTTGGTCTCTTGCACTCTTTTGCTCTAATACACCACCTGCTTTAGGATTTATATTCAAAAACATTATGTCTCCATAATCCCAAAAACGTCAGTCTTCTTGGAAAGTGGTTTGTTCCTTTGTAAGGGAAAGAGAACAAACGTTCTCAAACAACGGTTTCTCAATTTCTTTTTCCTCTGTGGATTCGCAGGAATATCTGAGCATTTCTGTAATCAGAAAGCAGCGACTTTCTACAAATGTTTACGAATAATTCCAGTGATTTTGTCATTTTCTTCCAGTGATTTGGACCAATAATACCATTGATTAGAACGAATAATTCCAGTGATTTTGTTATTTTCTTCCAGTGATTTGGACCAATAATACCATTGATTAGAACGATTAATTCCAGTGATTTTGTCATTTTCTTCCAGTGATTTGGAACAATAATACCATTGATTAGATTGAATAATTCCAGTGATTTTGTCATTTTCTTCCAGTGATTTGGAGCAATAATACCATTGATTATAACGAATAATTCCAGTGATTTTGTCATTTTCTTCCAGTGATTTGGACCAATAATACCATTGATTAGAACAAATAATTCCAGTGATTTTGTCATTTTCTTCCAGTGATTTGGACCAATAATACCATTTATTAGAACGAATAATTCCAGTGATTTTGTCATTTTCTTCCATTGATTTAGACCAATAATACCATTGATTAGAAGTTAGAACGAATAATTCCAGTGATTTTGTCATTTTCTTCCAGTGATTTGGACCAATAATACCATTGATTAGAACAAATAATTCCAGTGATTTTGTCATTTTCTTCCAGTGATTTGGACCAATAATACCATTGATTAAAACGAATAATTCCTGTATTATTGAGGTGTTTGTATCGCTTAGCTTAGCCATCCAGCGACCACAGTGCACCTCTTTTTCTCTTTTCTTTGCATCATGTGCTGTTTGGGGCCAATTTTTTTGAAGTGCCATCCTGTCTGACACTGCAGTGCCACTCCTAGATGGGCCAGGTGTTTGTGCCGCCCTCTTGGGTCGCTTTGCTTAGTCATCCAATGACCTCGGTGCAAATTTTAGGACTAAAAATAGTATTGTGAGGTGTGAGGTGTTCAGAATAGACTGGAAATGAGTGGAAATTGTGGTTATTGAGGTTAATAATACTATAGGATCAAAATTACCCCCAAATTCTATGATTTAAGCTGTTTTTGAGTTTTTTTTGAAAAAAAACACCCGAATCCAAAACACACCCGAATCCGACAAAACATTTTCAGGGAGGTTTTGCCAAAATGTGTCCGAATCCAAAAACACGGCCACGGAACCGAATCCAAAACCAAAACACAAAACCCGAAAAATGTCCGGTGCACATCTCTAATACATATACGTCCAGGGGCTCTGCCCCAGTGTTAAAAAACATGGTATACATCCAGGGGCTGGTGTGCCCAACTCCTATCATTCCAGGGGTACTCTTTCTGTTGTTTTGTGGTGTATCTGACAAGGGGTGATCTGTCCGCCCATCCATGGGCTCCGCCTCAGTGTAAAATTAAAATAATAAAAGCTAAAAAGCCTAAAATATAATTATAAAAAAAAGTTTGTGCTGTACCCCAGTGTACTATACAATTTTTATTTTATTTTCATAATTACTGTGACACTGCCGGTCAGACCACAGTATATTATTATTTTGTACTCATACACGTATTGTGCAAAACTGTTGGTGAAATTAAACCGCAGTGTTTGATTATTATTCAATACTCAAATACGTATTGTGTGATACTGTGGGTGAAGGTGGTACCAAAGTAATACATTTTCATACTCATCTCATACACGTATTGTGTGACACTGTAGGTGAAATTAAACCGCAGTGCTTGAGTACTATTCCTGACTCATACATATATTGTGCGACACTGTTGGTGAAATTAAACCACAGTGTTTGATTACTATTTCTGACCATTACATTTTTTGCACAAATTGTTGTGTGTGCTGTACCCCACTTCATTTGTGTTTGTAGATAGATATGGAGGATGAACAATTCAGAGGAGAGCATAAAGAACATACTAGTGGTGCAGGTGCTGCCACCAGTCATAACAATATAGGTCCGTCAACATCATCTACTAAGGCCGATGCCCAGAGGCATAGAGGGCTTTGGTCCGGGCATTTAAACTCATTTAATTTTACAGTGGTAAAGAAAAAAACATCAAAAGGAACGTTAGCTGCAGTGGCAGTAAGACAAACTGCATTCAGAACCATCAGACATTCTTGAGGAATGTTTAGGGTTGTCCACATCAGCTATTTGTGAGTCTGACATTTCTCACACTGTCCTCATAGAGAAGCCTCTTTCACATTCCTCCACCATTTCTGCACCATCTACACATGTGGGGAGCAGTATAAGTAAAGATTGTGATAATGAGGAATGTGGAAGTGAAACATGATGAGAGGGATATGTGTGTACTAACAGTGAGGATGTTGATGCTGATGTTGTTTGTGTAAGTCTGCCACCAGTGGTTGCAGTTGTTCCCCGTGATAAAAAGAAAGACATTGCGATGCCTGGGGAGAAGACCAAAAAAGCCACCTCTTGGGTGTGGGATTATTTTTACCCCATTCCTGACAATGTTTGTGAAGGTATCTGCTCCATTTGTGAGGCCAAAGTTAGTAGAGGTAGGAACGTTAGCCATCTAGGCAGCTCCTCCATGTTACATCATTTGGGGCAAAGACATGAAATTTATTGTACAAAATTATAATGTAATTAACACTCTCATCATCAACATCCTCATCATTAGTAATCAGAGCTAGTCCTTCTAAAAAAATTGTTTTGTGGGGGCTCAAACAAAGCAAGCACTTTAGCCACAAAATTGTATGTCCATGTCACTGAAGTGCTTGCTTTGTTAAATTGTTTATGTCATTTTCAATATCCCACATAAGGGTGGGACAGAGGACCCAAGGACAATTCCATCTTGCACCACTATTCATTTCTGCACTGCTGTGTAGCAATGTTTCATAGATGTGCTATAAACAGCTGTGTGCTTGTGCCTCTGCTGTGTCATTTAGTGACCAGCCGAATCGCTGCAAACTTTGGTAAAAAATGGATCAAAACAATATTGTGAACTGTGAGGTGGTCAAAATTAATTGGACAAAACCTGAAATGAATGTTATTTAGGAACAAAAACAGGCCCAAATTATGTGATTTTAACTGTTTTTATGATTTTTAAAAAAAAATACAGATCCAAAACACGAAGGAAGTACAGACCCAAAACAAGAACCCAAAATCCAAGAATTAGGCTGGCGCACATCTCTACTGGAGAGACTACTGATCTGTATACTAGTGCCATCCTCATAGCATGCAATGGGGGCTGAACAGTTTGTCAATTTATTAAGTTGTTTACAGCAGAGCTTTATATAGTAGACAACATGTGCAGAGAGAGTTAGATTTGGGTGTGGTGTGTTCAAACTGAAATCTAAATTGCAGTGTAAAAATAAAGCAGCCAGTATTTCCCTGCACAGAAACAATATAACCCACCCAAATCAAACTCTCTCTACACATGTTACATCTGCCCCACCTACAGATGGGGGGTGATTCAGACCTGATCGCTGCTGTGCGTTTTCCATCAGCGGGCGATCACATCATAACTGTGCATGCATATGCACTGCAATTCGCACACGCGTCGGATAACAACAAAGGGCATTGCTGGTCAGCGACGGGAGGGTGCAAAAATTCCGATTGCATGGGGGTTCACAAGGTGATTGACAGGAAGAGGCCATTTGTGGGTGGCAACTGTTTACTGGGAGTGTCCGGAAAAATGCAAGCATTCCCAAGCGTTTTCCGGAAAGGTGTGTAACGTCAGCTCCAGCCCCGCACTGTAGGAGTAAGTCCTGGGCTGTGCACAGACTGCACATACTGGATTTTTGGGTGCACACACTTGCACTGCGAATTTACACTCCCCCCTGGGGGCGGCGACTATCTGAACGCAGGACAGCAAAGTTAGAAGCCCAGCGATCAGGTCTGAATCACCCCCATGGTTTTGCACATTAGAGAAAAAGTTTGCTGTTGAGATCAGGTCTGTATTAGGCCCAAAGAGCGGGGAATGATTGTGTAAGCAGTTTGCTGCCACAGGCAAATTTTAGATGATCAAACTGGTTTAGACAACTTCAGATTTTATATGACTTACCAACTTTTAGTATTTGTACTTTTATGTAACGTTACATTTATGTCTGCAGGATTTGTTGTCACAAATCTATTCAATTTTCTTGCTCCAATAAAAAATGTATTTAAAAAAAAAAAACAGATATCATATAAATCTTGAAAAGAGACAACACGTGATGTATTTGAATGGGATGTACAGTAGTTGGCATCCCGACAATTACAATACCCGCAGTCAGAATACCGGTGCCGGAAAGTCAACAGTCACAAAGCTGGACGTATTTAGTTAAATGTAAAAGCACAAAATATAGGCATACTGCATATCACTTTAAAATGCCTATATTGTGTGTGTAATAGCAACTGTATTTGCTACAAAATGTTATGCTACAATGTATTCCAACCATACACATACAACATAATTAGATACAGTCACAATTACCCACAGAATATAGCCATGCCGCATATCATTTAAATCAGAATAAGCTGCTGGTGCATCCTGGTGGACTGGGGATTATTTAGGATGTGTGTTGCTTTAATCATGGGACTTTTGGGGGCCAATGGGTGACTTTCTCTGACACTGTGGTTCTCCTATACTAAAAGCCGCATTTCAGTTGGCCCAAAAATATTGGACGTTTTCTAGTCTAAATACTGCAACACCTTGGATCCGATAAGCCGGGAAATAGATGCATGCCATTACATTGGCCAAGTTCAGGGAAACAGATACACATTTGCAATGTCCAATGTGGTATGATAATTTCCCGGATGGAATTATTGGTTCCCATTACATCCCGGCCATAAGGGGTTATTTAGTAAGGATTGCAGATTCTGCAAAAAAGCAGAGTCTGTAATCCTTTCTATCGCAGGGCAAGGCCACCCAGCATGTTGAATGGTCTGCCCAGTGGCTGCAACACCCTGCAGCCGCAGCTAGGCTGTGTATGCAGGCAGCCGATCGCCATTTTTCCCATCAGAGCGACTGTGTGTGATGTCACTCACCTGGTTCCCCTGAAAATGCTGCCGAACTGCCCCTGTTTTCCCCGTGCCGCCCCCCACAATGATCCGTCACTGCCCCTGCCCGCCACACGAACACCTCTGCCTGTTAATCAGGCAAAGGTGTTCACAGTCAATGTGATCCAATCGCAGGACGGGACTTGGGCATGTGCAGTAGCACCACCAATGGGGTTATTGCAGTCGTATCACTTAGCGATGCTACCTGAATAACCCCTATAGTGTTTTATATATAAGCATTTCAAATAGTGTTTTTTTCTTGCTCTTTCTCTTTTCTGCAAGTGAACATTGACTTCTAATTTGTATTAAACATAAAAGCAGTTTAGTTATATATTTTTAACGCTGTATAAGTCATTTTCTATGAAGTTAGGTTGAGCTCAATTTGCCCCCAGTCTTTTTCTTGCAGCTTGTGATTGGTCCACCCACTCACATCCCTCCTGCCTGGTATTCAGCTAAGACTGCAAGAGACATGGACGAGGCCTGGGACAAAATGGCTGCAGGGAGCCGTCCCCACAGCTCCGGCTATGTGTGGAAACCTCTGCATTACCTTGTACCAGTGCAAGAGCAGCTTACAGGATCTGTCCCTGAAATTTTGTCTTCCTGGAAGTTGACTCATTTTTCAATATTAACCAACTGCACAATAAAATATATATTTTTTAAATATATGTAATACTTACTACCTACCATTATTCCCTTGTTTTTCTATGTTAATATTTCTTAGGAATGGTAATGTAAAATACCAAATTAGATTTTAACCATGTTTGCCGATCATCTCTTAAAGGTGGTTCTAGTAACGGATGTTCGCTTGGATTGTAGTGCATGTAACTCAATTAAAAGAATGTGCTGTCTCTAGAAATACATTTGTAATGTGTGCTACTATGGGGGTAATTCCAAGTTGATCGCAGCAGGATTTTTGATAGCAACTGGGCAAAACCATGTGCACTGCAGGGGAGGCAGATATAACATGTGCAGAGAGAGTTAGATTTGGGTGTGGTGTGTTCAATCTGCAATCTAAATTGCAGTGTAAAAATAAAGCAGCCAGTATTTACCCTGCACAGAAACAAAATCACCCACCCAAATCTAACTCTTTCTGCACATGTTATATCTGCCTCCCCTGCAGTGCACATGGTTTTGCCCAGTTGCTATCAAAAATCCTGCTGCGATCAACTTGGAATTACCCCCTATGTTGCTATACTCAGAAGGGAATAATTAGTGAATTCTTCTCCAGTGCACTACAGTAGAGTAGAAAACAAATTGGAAAGTCTCTGGTGACACCTAGTGGTGAAACTTTAAAATGAAATGAAATATTAATGGCCTGATTCAGAGGTGGATGCAGGAACAGCATTGGATGCAAGCAGCCGATGTTTTCAGTCTGCACATGCGTTCAAGCTAATCTGAGATGCAGATCTAAACTGAACACAGATCCATGTCATTTCAGTGAGTTTTTCAGTGAGCCTATCTGGGTGGGTACAGAGGGGTAGCTAACTAGAAGCGGACATGTTGAGGTCAGCGGCTGTGTTCAAAGATGCAGTTGCACTGACGCAGGCGGCCATGTTCAGATGGACATTCTGTGCCTCCATAGGGCTGGTGCAATGTTCAGATGCATCTTGTGCACACAGAGGTGGATTGGCGTTGCAGCAGGTTAGAAGTCCAGTAAGAAGTCCATCAGCTGCGGCATTAGTATAAAGACCCAGGGTCAGATGTACTAAGGCTTGAAGAGTGATAAAGTGGAGAGAGATAAACTACCAACCAATCAGCTAATACCTGTCATTTTTCAAACAGCCAGTAACTTGGCAATTAGGAGCTGATTGGCTGGTACTTTATCATTCTACAAGTCTTAGTACAAACCCCACCCAGACACGCTGTCACATAATCAGACCCTAAATAACTATGGTATTTTGTTAAAATGATAAAGCATTATTACAGATATGATGTAGTACAGTATATACTATGGAGAATATTTACAGCAGGATAGATTACACCATATACTGTACATAAATTACAGATATACCATTAGTTTAACAAAAAATGCTAACACGTAAGGAATGTCAGACTTGACCTACATTATTTAGAGCAGGAACTGAGGTCCGGCACACTTCCCTAAATTAATGTAATGTCCAATCGGCTTCCGAGAGAGTATGCCATCCTCTCTCGGAAGCGAAAAGGGTGGTATAGGATATGATGACATGTCAAAAATCATGCTGCCCCACAGGTGACACCAATCATAAATTAAGAAGGAAGTACAGAAGCAGAGCATTTTATATGTGGTTGAAGGGGTCATGTTGGAAGCATACACATATAATGGAACGTACATCTGCAGGAAATTAGCACACTGCCTAGGGCACAAATCACCTGTACAGTAATTCACCACCCATTCTTGGGCACACAAGCACTCGTGCAGCTGGAGAGTGGTGGCCATCTTCTTGTAGCATACATCCTCCTTATTCCCCCCCCACCCCCCATATTTCCTCTATGGTGGACAGAGAGCAATGACATCATCACTATGTTGCACCCACCAAGAGCAGCATCATTGAGATTGCTAGACACTACAGGGTGGCAGGGAGGTCACCCATTATACACGAAGTCTCCCGGACATTCAAGGGGACATGACAAATGTTCCTGTGTCCATTCTGACCTCTTGTGGTAGGCAGTAACATAGTCTAGGACAATGTGCACCAATAGCATTTGTGTGCTGTATAGTGGTTGTACTCTGTAAAGATGTAAAATAAATTAATGATAGAAATAAAAATGTAGCTTTGAGACCATTTTGTAACACTCCCCAGCTATAGTGTGACACATCAATGGTGCCCTGTGAATTGGGTAGGTTCACAGAATCGGGAACACTGCAACAGGGTTTTTTTTTCTCCTTCTACGTTAGCAGAGAGGTGAAGGTAACCCGACCCTAGACACAATAATCCTGCAGGTTCTTAAATAATCTTAATTTGTTTAATAGTTACTCGTAGTCCTTGGAAGATTAAAGAATCCAAGATTGTATTCCGAAAACATTTGCAATCTGGTTTTCTAGATACATAACATGCAAACAATTCATAACAGTACACATAACTCCAAATGTGCGGCCGTACCTCTATATAGTCCCTTTTGTAAAATACAAAATCCAGTCTCTACATACACAGCTGGAGTGTTGGAAGTAAATGCAGGGGGAGGAGAGTGTGAGTCTGGTTGGGTTCTGCTGGAGTGCTGGCAGTGAAAGGTGGGGTGGATACGGAGAAGTATGTTTGGGTGCTGTTGGGGTGTTAGTAGTGAATGTGAGTATGGGTGTGTCTGGGTGCTTCTGGGGTGTTAGAATGCAGGGGGAGGAGAGTGTGAGTCTGGTTGGGTTCTGCTGGAGTGCTGGCAGTGAAAGGTGGGGTGGATACGGAGAAGTATGTTTGGGTGCTGTTGGGGTGTTAGTAGTGAATGTGAGTATGGGTGTGTCTGGGTGCTTCTGGGGTGTTAGTAATGAATGTGGGTTAGGGAGAGGGTGTGTCTGAGTGCAGCATAGTAGCCTACCCTCTCTCATTCTGCAGGAGACTCCATGAAATAGCAGCAATCTCCCTGACTCCCTGAATACACCAGCAATCTCCCTGACTCCCTGAATACACCAGCAATCTCCCTGACTCCCTGAATAGTCCCTCAATCTCCCTTATTACACCTTATCCCCATTATGCAGCTGTTACATTCTTGGTGGAAAAAATAAATCATATATTTTAAATGAGGTTTCTCGTGGCCACTTACAGTATATGGAACCTCGTGTAAAACACAATATACAAACAAATCCTAAAAAATATCAGTGTCTTTTCTTTTGGGGCTCATTAACATTTGGATGTAAGTCATTTTTATGACACACCTCTCAGATGTAGCAGTACACGTCCGCGCTGATAGGTGTTACTGTCACAATCTCCCTGAAATGCTTTTTCAAAAGTAGGCAAGTATGGAGTACAGGCTTTGTTTCTCAGGACAGTTGAGCTGTGTCTTTTACATATATCAATGATATTGATTCTGACTGCAGGGATGACAGGCGCCAGTATATGGATACCAACCCCTCCATGACAACTTTCCCTCTTACTAAATGGAAGTTTTTCCTGATTTTGCACAATGAACTAAATCTGCCTACGACTACTAAGGGAATACATTTAGTTATTCTGGAAAATAATAGGACTGTCTTTATTAAATCTTTTGCAATATTAAATATATTGGTTTACTGTGTCGACCTGTTTGTTGTGCATATGTAGAACTGAGATGTATTGTCCTATTTGGGTTGTGCGGTGGGCTGGTATTGAGCCCCAATGACAGCATCTTTTCTCAGGGCTACAGTATTATGGAGCTACAGCCCCTGGCATATTTGATTGTGTATTAATAATGTTATACTGTATCCCCCTCCTCACGTCACCCCACCATGGGCCATGATTACAGCATTGGCAAATCTTCCAGACAATGTTTTATTTTATTTTACAATCCACTCCTGGATGTGTATACTGTATCCTGTTGCAAGTAGTACTTAACACTACCTCCAAGCTGGTTATACAGATGGAGTCACACTAATCGTGGCTTCATCTACGACTAAGTGCGCCCGCCGTGGTGGTCTCCTTGGCACAAATGGGATGCAAATTCAAAGTGAATGGGAGCAACTCTGTACGCTCAGTGGCGTCCCCGCCTGCGATAACTCCCGGGCACAAATGGGATGCACATGCGTTGTAGACGCACACGTGCCCCATTCAAAGTGTATGGGAGTGTTTCTGTATGCTCAGTGGCGCCCCGGCCTGCGATGTAGCCACGCTCAATGAGCATGGCTCCATCTGTAAATCAAATCTCAGTCCTTGCACATTCATATGCTTTGGTGTGCACATAGGAAGGACTTTATATTAGAGCCAAATATTACCAGCCATAAACTAATGACACTTATTTTTGCATTGCTTATAAGTGGCTCTCGCTCATTTTAAATAGCACAGTTGCAAGAACACAGAAACACAAGTGGGTGAATACAGAGCAGCCCCTGTCATAGGCAAACTAGCCAAATGCCTAGGGCATTTGGTATTCCTAGGGGCACAAGCAACTTCTGCTGATTAAAATGATATGCAGCATGTCTATATTCTGTGTGTGACTGTGGCTGTATCTGCACACAAAATGCTACGTTACAGTGTATACCTCGAAATCACGGTAATGTAGCATTTTATATATAGATACAGCCACAGTCACAAACAGAATATAGGTATGCCACATATCATTTTAATCAGCAGAAGCTGCTTGTGCATCTTAGTCACAAAGCAATGCAAATAAGATGCATTTTCGTTAAAAAAAAGGCGCCCGACGTTAGCTGAGCTGCCAGCTGACTTATGCCAGGCATTTCCTGCTGCATGGCGTATTGAGGAAAGATGTATGAGGACACATCTGTATACAAGCAGAGGCAGAGGTCACAGTGTTAGCGGGCATGTGAGTGCTGTATACAGATGGGTTGGTTGTGCAGTAGTGTTCAGCATATGTGTAAGGGGCATTATGTGTGTCATGTGTATAAAGGCATTAATAATGTGCGGCATATGTGTAAGGAACATTATAAGTGTCATTATGTGTATAAGTGCACTAATAATGTGCGGCATATGTGTAAGGGGCATTATGTGTGTCATTATGTGTTTAAGTGCATTAATAATGTGCAGCATATGTGTAAAGGACATTATGTGAAAAAGGGCAAAAATAATATGTGTAATATGTGTAAGGGGCATTACTGTGTGGTATTATGTGTATAAATGCATTACTAATGTGTGACATTATGTGTTTAAGGTGCTCTACTGTGTGGCGTAACATATAGAAAGGGCACTATTGTGTGGTCTAATGTGAATAAAGAGCAATATGGTGTGGTGTATGTGAATAAGGAGCAATTCAGTGTGATGTAATGTGAATAAGGGGCACTATGTGAGAGTTCAATCTTTATCTCATCAGACCAGAGAATTTTGTTTCTCATGGTCTGAGAGTCCTTTAGGAGCATTTGGCAAACTCCAGGTGGGCTTTCATGTGCTTTTTACTAAGGAGTGGCTTTCGTCTGGCCACTCTACCATACAGGCCTGATTGGTGGATTGCTGCAGAGAAGGTTGTCCTCCTGGAAGATTCTCCTCTCTCCACAGAGGAATGCTGTAGCTCTGACAGAGTGACCAACGGTCTCTTTGTCACCTCCCTGACTAGGGCCCTTCTCCCCTGATCGCTCAGTTTAGACGGCCGGCCAGCTCTAGGAAGAGTCCTGGTGGTTCCAAACTTCTTCCATTATGGATGATGGAGGCCACTGTGCTCATTGGGACCTTCAAAGCAGCTGATATTTTTCTGTACACTTTCCCAGATTTGTGCCTCGAGACAATCCTCTCTCGGAGGTCTACAGAAAATTCCTTTGGCTTCATGCTTGGTTTGTGCTCAGACATGCACTGCCAAGTGTGGGACCTTATATAGACAGGTGTGTGCCTTTCCAAATCATGTCCAATCAACTGAATTTACCACAGGTGGATGCAAATTAAGTTGTAGGAACATCTCATGGATGACCAGTGGAAACAGGATGCACCTGACCTCAATTTTGAGCTTCATGGCAAAGTCTGTTAATACTTATGTACATGTGATTTATTAGTTTTTTTTACTTTTAAGAAATTTGCAAAAATCTAAAAAAAAACTTTTTTCACGTTGTCATTATGGGGTATTGTGTGTAGAATTTTGAAGGGAAAAAGTAATCTATTCCATTTTGGAATAAGGTTGTAACATAACAAAATGTGGAAAAAGTGAAGCGCTGTGAATACTTTCCGGATGCACTGAAGGGGGTAGGAGCACCAAAATGAGGACTGCTATGGGTGAGGGGTGATAGTGCTAGGAAATGGATGCAGGGTCAGAGGCGGTACTAGTAGGTGCTAGGGGGCACCAGCCAAAATTTTGCCTAGGGCATTATATTGGTTAGGGCCAGCTCTGGGTGAACACTATAACTGGCAATACTCAAATTGGTCTGAACAGGGGGCTGTTTAAAGCAGCTGGAACCAATGAGCATCAAGTAAGGGTCAACCCCCAGATGATGTAAATATCACAAGATCACTGGGCCTAATTCAGACCTGATCGCAGCAGCAAAATTGTTCTCTAATGGGCAGAACCATGGCTCTCATTCCGAGTTGATCGCTCACTAGCTATTTTTTGCAGAGCAGCGATCAGATAGTCGCCGCCCACGGGGGAGTGTATTTTCGCTTTGCAAGTGTGCAAACGCTTGTGCAGCCGAGCGGGACAAAAAAGTTTTTTGCAGTTTCTGAGTAGCTCTGGACTTACCCAACCCTTGCGATCACTTCAGCCTGCCCGAACCCGGAATTGACGTCAGACACCCGCCCTGCAAACATCTGGACACGCCTGCATTTTCCTTACCACTCCCAGAAAACGGTCAGTTGCCACCCATAAATGCCTTCTTCCTGTCAATCTCCTTGCGATCGGTTGTGCAAATGGATTCATCGCTAGAAGCATTGCACAGCAACGATGCTGTTTGTACCTGTACAACGCGCGTGCGCATTGCGGTGCATACACATGCGCAGTAGTAACCTGAATGCTGTGCTGCGAAAAACGGCAGCGAGCGATCAACTCGGAATGAGGGCCTATGTGCACTGCAGGTGGGACAGATATAACGTGCAGATACAGTTAGATTTGGGTGGGTTATATTGTTTTACAATTCACTCCACATTGGGCCTAATTCTGAGTTGATCGCAGCAGCAAAAATTTTAGCAGTTGGCCAAAACTATGTGCACTGCAGGGGGGACAGATATAACATGTGCAGAGAGAGATTTGGGTGGGGTGTGTTCAAACTGAAATCTAAATTGCAGTGTACAAATAAAGCAGCCAGTATTTACCCTGCACAGAAACAAAATAACCCACCCAAATCTAACTCTCTCTGCAAATGTTATATCTGCCCCCCCCCCCTCCCCCTACAGTGCACATGGGGGTAATTCCAAGTTGATCGCAGCAGGAAATTTTTTAGCAGTGTAGGGGAGGCAGATATAACATGTGCAGAGAGAGATAGATTTGGGTGTGGTGAGTTAAATCTGCAATCTAAATTGCAGTGTAAAAATAAAGCAGCCAGTATTTACCCTGCACAGAAACAAAATAACCCACCCAAATCTAACTCTCTCTGCACATGTTATATCTGCCACACCTGCAGTGCACATGGGCCCTCATTCCGAGTCGTTCGCTCTGTATTTTTCATCGCATCGCAGTGAAATTCCGCTTAGTACGCATGCGCAATATTCGCACTGCGACTGCGCCAAGTAATTTTACAATGGAGATAGTATTTTTACTCACGGCTTTTTCATCGCTCCGGCGATCGTAATGTGATTGACAGGAAATGGGTGTTACTGGGCGGAAACAGGCCGTTTTATGGGCGTGCGGGAAAAAACGCTACCGTTTCCGGAAAAAACGCAGGAGTGGCCGGGGAAACGGGGGAGTGTCTGGGCGAACGCTGGGTGTGTTTGTGACGTCAAAACAGGAACGACAAGCACTGAACTGATCGCAGATGCCGAGTAAGTCTGAAGCTACTCTGAAACTGCTAAGTAGTTTGTAATCGCAATAATGCGAATACATCGGTCGCAATTTTAAGAAGCTAAGATACACTCCCAGTAGGCGTAGGCTTAGCGTGAGCAACTCTGCTAAAATCGCCTTGCGACCGATCAACTCGGAATGAGGGCCATGGTTTTGCCCAATTGCTAAAAAATTTCCTGCTGCGATCAACTTGGAATTACCCCCTTGGGGGGTCATTCCGAGTTGTTCGCTCGGTAATTTTTTTCGCATCGCAGCGATTTTCCGCTTAGTGCGCATGCGCTATGTCCGCAGTGCGACTGCGCCAAGTAAATTTGCTATGCAGGTAGGAATTTTACTCACGGCTTTTTCATCGTTCTGGTGATCGTAGTGTGATTGACAGGAAGTGGGTGTTACTGGGCGGAAACTGGCCGTTTTATGGGTGTGTGCGGAAAAACGCTACCGTTTCTGGGAAAAACGCGGGAGTGGCTGGAGAAACGGAGGAGTGTCTGGGCAAACGCTGGGTGTGTTTGTGACGTCAAACCAGGAACGACAAGCACTGAACTGATCGCAGATGCCGAGTAAGTCTGGAGCTACTCAGAAACTGCTAAGAGAGGTGTAATCGCAATATTGCGAATACGTCGTTCGCAATTTTAAGAAGCTAAGATTCACTCCCAGTAGGCGGCGGCTTAGCGTGAGTAAATCTGCTAAAAGCAGCTTGCGAGCGAACAACTCGGAATGAGGGCCTTGGTTTTGCCCAATTGCTAACAAACTTGCTGCTGCAATCAACTCAGAATTACCCCCATTGTACCTTAATAGAAACTGATGTATTGATTTTTTTTTTTAAATCATAATTTTTTATTAATTTCTGAAATATACTACAGGTTGAGTATCCCTTATCCAAAATGCTTGGGACCAGAAGTATTTTGGATATCGTATTTTTCCGTATTTTGGAATAATTGCATATCATAATGAGATATCATGGTGATGGGACCTAAGTCTAAGCACAGAATGCATTAATGTTTCATGTACACCTTATACACACAGACTGAAGGTAATTTTAGCCAATATTTTTTATAACTTTGTGCATTAAAAAAAGTGTGTGCACATTCACACAATTCATTTATGTTTCATATGCACCTTATACACACAGCCTGAAGGTCTCATAATATAATATTTGTAATAAATTTCTGTATTAAACAAAGTTTGTGTACATTGAGCCATCAGAAACAAAGGTTTCACTATCTCACTCTCACTCAAAAAATTCTGTATTTTGGAATATTCCGTATATGGGATACTCAACCTGTATATGCATGATATTTTTTATTGTGTTTATGGGGGCAATTCAGACCTGATCGTAGCAGCAGATTTGTTAGCAGTTGGGCAAAACCATGGGCCTAATTCAGACCTGAAGCCTAATTCAGACCTGATCGCTCGCTAGAGGCTTTTTACACTACAGCGAGCAGATAGTCGCCGCCCATCGGGGAGTGTATTTTTGCTTTGCAAGTGTGCTATAGCATGTGCAGCCGGGCGGTACAAAAAATATTTGTGCATTATCTGAGTTGCCCGGAACTTACTCAGCCCTTGGGATCACTTCAGCCTGTCCGGGCCCGGAAGTGACGTCAGACACCCGCCCTGCAAACCCTTGGGAACGCCTGCATTTTTCCAACCACTCCCAGAAAACGGTCAGTTGACACCCACAAACGCCCTCTTCCTGTCAATCTCCTTGCGATTGGCTTTGCAAATGGATTCTTCGTAAAACCCATTGTGGTGCATACGCATGCGCAGTTCTGACCTGATCACAGCGCAGCGGGAAAAAACTAGCGTGCGATCAGGTCTGAATGACTCCCCTGATCGTATCAGCAAATTTGTTAGCAGTTGAGCAAAACCATGGGGGTCATTCCGAGTTGATCACACGCTGCCGATTTTCGCTACGCTGCGATCAGGTCTCTACTGCGAATGCATATGCACCGCAATGCGCACACACATCGTACGGGTACAATGCGGATCATTGCTGAGCTATGGATTTAACAAAGAATCCATACGCACAGCCGATCGCAAGAAGATTGACAGAAAGAGGGCGTTTATGGGTGTCAACTGACCGTTTTCTGGGAGTGGTAGGGAAAATACAGTCGTGTCCGGGCGTTTGGAGGGTGGGTGGGTGTGTGACGTCAATTCCGGCACCAAAAAGACTGAAGTGATCGCAAGGGCTGATTAAGTTCAGGCCTACTCTGAAACTGCACAAAATGATTTTGCAGAGCTCGGCTGCACAGGCATTCGCACACTTGCAAAGCGAAAATACACTCCCTCGTGGGCGGCGACTATGTGTTTGCACGGCTGCTAAAAACAGCTAGTGAGCGATCAACTCGGAATGTGTGCCCATGTGCACTGCGGGGGGGGGGGGGGCAGGTATAACATGTGCAGAGAGAGTTAGATTTGGGTGGGGTGTGTTCAAACTGAAATCTAAATTGCAGAGTAAAAATAAAGCAGCCAGTATTTACCCTGCACAGAAACAATATAACCCACCCAAATCTAACTCTCTCTGCACATTATATCTGCCTCCCCTGCAGTGCACATGGGGGGTCATTCTGAGTTGATCGCACGTAGCAACTTTTTGCTGCCCGTGCAATCACCTAGACGCTGCCTATGGGGGAGTGTATTTTAGCATAGCAGGGCTGCGATCGCTTGTGCAGCCCTGTTATGCTAAAAAAGTTTTGTGTAAAACAAGACCAGCGATGAAGGTCCCAGAATTGACGTTAGACATCCGCCCTCCAAACGCCTGGAGACGCATGCGTTCGGATCTCCATGCGCGGAAAACGGTGAGTTGACGCCGCGGAACGCCTTCCTCCTGTCAATCTTCTTGCGGTCGCCTCAGCGACCGCTTTCTTTGTACGCGGCATCGCTGCAATGATGTGCTTGCGCAATGCGGCTGCCGTGCATGCGCAGTTCCGAACCATGCGCACCGCAGCGATGAACCGCAGCATGCGAACAGGTCGGAATGACCCCCATGGTTTTGACCAACTGCTAACAAATTTGCTGCTACGATCAACTCTGAATTAACCCCCATGTGCACTGCAGGTGTGGCAGATATAACATTTGTAGAGAGAGTTAGATTTGGGTGGGTTATTTTATTTCTGTGCAGAGTAAATTCTGTCTGCTTTATTTTTACGCTGCAATTTAATTTCCGTTTGAAAACACTGCACCCAGGGCCTAATTCAGACCTGAACGCTAGCAGGCGATTTTTGCACTGCTGCGATTAGATAGTCGCCGCCCACTGGGGGAGTGTATTTTAGACAAACAGATCTTGTGCAGTCTCTGAGCTTTATTTTTACGCTGCAATTTAATTTCCGTTTGAAAACACTGCACCCAGGGCCTAATTCAGACCTGAACGCTAGCAGGCGATTTTTGCACTGCTGCGATTAGATAGTCGCCGCCCATCGGGGAGTGTATTTTTGCTTTGCAAGTGTGCTATAGCATGTGCAGCCGGGCGGTACAAAAAATATTTGTGCATTATCTGAGTTGCCCGGAACTTACTCAGCCCTTGGGATCACTTCAGCCTGTCCGGGCCCGGAAGTGACGTCAGACACCCGCCCTGCAAACCCTTGGGAACGCCTGCATTTTTCCAACCACTCCCAGAAAACGGTCAGTTGACACCCACAAACGCCCTCTTCCTGTCAATCTCCTTGCGATTGGCTTTGCAAATGGATTCTTCGTAAAACCCATTGTGGTGCATACGCATGCGCAGTTCTGACCTGATCACAGCGCAGCGGGAAAAAACTAGCGTGCGATCAGGTCTGAATGACTCCCCTGATCGTATCAGCAAATTTGTTAGCAGTTGAGCAAAACCATGGGGGTCATTCCGAGTTGATCACACGCTGCCGATTTTCGCTACGCTGCGATCAGGTCTCTACTGCGAATGCATATGCACCGCAATGCGCACACACATCGTACGGGTACAATGCGGATCATTGCTGAGCTATGGATTTAACAAAGAATCCATACGCACAGCCGATCGCAAGAAGATTGACAGAAAGAGGGCGTTTATGGGTGTCAACTGACCGTTTTCTGGGAGTGGTAGGGAAAATACAGTCGTGTCCGGGCGTTTGGAGGGTGGGTGGGTGTGTGACGTCAATTCCGGCACCAAAAAGACTGAAGTGATCGCAAGGGCTGATTAAGTTCAGGCCTACTCTGAAACTGCACAAAATGATTTTGCAGAGCTCGGCTGCACAGGCATTCGCACACTTGCAAAGCGAAAATACACTCCCTCGTGGGCGGCGACTATGTGTTTGCACGGCTGCTAAAAACAGCTAGTGAGCGATCAACTCGGAATGTGTGCCCATGTGCACTGCGGGGGGGGGGGGGCAGGTATAACATGTGCAGAGAGAGTTAGATTTGGGTGGGGTGTGTTCAAACTGAAATCTAAATTGCAGAGTAAAAATAAAGCAGCCAGTATTTACCCTGCACAGAAACAATATAACCCACCCAAATCTAACTCTCTCTGCACATTATATCTGCCTCCCCTGCAGTGCACATGGGGGGTCATTCTGAGTTGATCGCACGTAGCAACTTTTTGCTGCCCGTGCAATCACCTAGACGCTGCCTATGGGGGAGTGTATTTTAGCATAGCAGGGCTGCGATCGCTTGTGCAGCCCTGTTATGCTAAAAAAGTTTTGTGTAAAACAAGACCAGCGATGAAGGTCCCAGAATTGACGTTAGACATCCGCCCTCCAAACGCCTGGAGACGCATGCGTTCGGATCTCCATGCGCGGAAAACGGTGAGTTGACGCCGCGGAACGCCTTCCTCCTGTCAATCTTCTTGCGGTCGCCTCAGCGACCGCTTTCTTTGTACGCGGCATCGCTGCAATGATGTGCTTGCGCAATGCGGCTGCCGTGCATGCGCAGTTCCGAACCATGCGCACCGCAGCGATGAACCGCAGCATGCGAACAGGTCGGAATGACCCCCATGGTTTTGACCAACTGCTAACAAATTTGCTGCTACGATCAACTCTGAATTAACCCCCATGTGCACTGCAGGTGTGGCAGATATAACATTTGTAGAGAGAGTTAGATTTGGGTGGGTTATTTTATTTCTGTGCAGAGTAAATTCTGTCTGCTTTATTTTTACGCTGCAATTTAATTTCCGTTTGAAAACACTGCACCCAGGGCCTAATTCAGACCTGAACGCTAGCAGGCGATTTTTGCACTGCTGCGATTAGATAGTCGCCGCCCACTGGGGGAGTGTATTTTAGACAAACAGATCTTGTGCAGTCTCTGAGTAGCCCAGGACTTACTCAGCCGCTGCGATCACTTCAGACTGTTCAGGAACGGAATTGACGTCAGACACCCGCCCTGCAAACGCTTGGATATGCCTGCATTTTTCCAAACACTCCAGGGGCGTTTTAAGAGAGGAGGAGGCCCGTATGCTATCTTCTGCATTAGGGGCCCACACCTCTCTGACCAATGCACAGGTTTTAATGCTTACTTCTCTGGAGTTCCCCGGCGGTGACATCCTTCTCTGCAGCGGAAATAGAGTCTGAGCACAGCGCATGTGCAAACCTCAGGGAAAACGGCGTGGCAGCGATTTTCCCAAAGTTTTTCCTAATGCGCATGCGAAAAAACTCTGGAAAAATGGCCGCCGTGCCATCTTTCCGGAGTTTTCAGCAGGCGCAATAGAGTTTATTCCCCCTAGTATTCAGACTCTATTGCGCTGCCGAGAAGGGATGGCTCCGATCAGGGAATCCAGGGAGAGAAGTATTAAACAAATGGGTGCGGGATGGGCCCCCCTGGACCCCGGGGCCCGTGTTCTCCGTACCCACTGCACCCATTATAGATACGCCAATGAAACACTCCCAGAAAACAGTCAGTTGCCAACTGCAAATGCCTTCTTCCTGTCAATCTCCTTGCGAACACCCATGCGAAAGGATCCTTTGCACAAACCCATCACTGAGCGGCGATCCGCTTTGTACCCGTGCGAAGCGCCTGCGCATTGCGGTGCATACGCATTCGCAGTTTAGACCTGATCGCCCGCTGTACAAAAACGCAGCCTAGAGATCAGGTATGAATTACCCCCCCCAAAATCTAACTCTCTCTGCACATGTTATATCTGCCCCCCCAGCTTTGCCCACGTTAACCAAATGTGATTCTATCACCAATAAAAGGATTGGCAGAAAAGTGCTATATAGTTGGAATGGGTTCGGTATGTATTGCTGCCGCACAGGATGCCGAATGTCAGTATACAGTACCGACACCGGCATCGAGAGCGGTAGAATGCCAGCAGGGGGGGGGGGGGGGGGGGGGGCGCAGCGAAGCCCCTTGCATGCTCGGTGGTGAGCTATGCTCGCCACAGGCTCTATTCTCCCTCTATGGCTGTCATGGACACCCATAGTGGGGGAATCACCTACCTTGCCGGTATACTGGCGGCGGTATGGTGCCCCATCAGGATCCCGGCGTCAGTATTGTGACAGCCGGGATCCCGACGAGTGTTATGCTAACCGCATACCATTGGAACAATTAAAGCTTGCTTAAAAAATGGAACAATGACAAAAGTTACAGAAATCCAAGGCGTGCTTTATTTACCAGAGATAGGAACAAATCTTTCTGACATCAGAGTCCGAGAACAGAGAGGTCACAGAGTACACTTCATCAAAGGAAAAGAATATTATGCAAAATAGAAAAGGGATCATCATAGCTACAGGCTCAAGGTGTCAGCAATTGTGCCCTTGATACACAGCAATGTTACATAATGCTGATAAATATGGTTAAAAAAGGGGCAGACTAGATGGGCAAAGTGATTCTTATCTGCCATCACATTCTATGTTTCTATGTATGAATAAATCACAGTCAATAGAACTCTAGCATAGAAGATTTGGTCACCTTGGTTATGATACTGTTCAAAAGCTGTAGAACAGGATGGTCACAGGAATGTCATTGTTTGCAGATGGGCAGTTGTAACATGTGCAGAGAGAGGTGTTTTCAACCAAATCTAAATTGCAGTGTCAAAATAAAGCTAACATTTATGATCTAGATGCAAAAGCAGCCTGTGTTTACCCTGCACAGAAACAATATAACCCACCCAAATCCAGTGGTGCAAGTATGCGGGTACGTAGTACCCTTAAAAATTTGGCAGCGGTTACGTAGTACCCCCCGCCACACACTTTTCACCCATGACCTCCATTACCACACTTATAATGTGCCATCGAGCAACAAGACCTTTGGCAGCACGTGTGGTGCATCGGCACTAAGTTGCTTTTGTTCTTCACAGGCTGTGCATGTCTCTGGCTTCACTGTGTGGGGTAATTAATTTCTAGTATAATGTGCAATGAGCAAACATGAGGTCCCCATCATCCAGGGTATCAAACTTGTAGAGCTTAGCAAAGGTGTTTGAAACCTGACCAAGTAACCACTCAGCAAAGTTAACCAGTCGAGACAACTTGGGCATCCGCCCAACAATAACCCATCTTCCTAGCAGAATGGGTCTACCCCGATTTCGGTAATGGCAATCCAGCCGTAGAACTAGCACACGGAATCGTATCACAGATCCAGCGTGTAACAGACCGCAGAAACACAGGCGCCCAAGCACGATGGGAGCATACTGGACAAACAGAGACTCTGTTTCCCCATACTGAGCCCAAATTGGCGACATAAACTGCAGGGCCGTAACTACGTGTGTGCCAAGTGGGCTTGGCACACAGCGCAGTTGCCCTGAGGGCGCACGGCAAGCGGCATGTAATGAGTCAAATTGACTCATTACATGCCTCTGAAGTCTGCGCCATGCGCCGCCGCCGCGCTGTGGAGGAGAGCTACAGCGCCGGGCAGGTGAGAAGGAGGGAGGGGGAGAAGGGAGCCGCAGCAGCGCTATTTCATTGGTAGTAAGTGCCGCTGCAGCATCCCCCTCTCCTTCCGTATTGGCTGCCCGGCGCTGCTGTGGATGCTGGGATGCGGTTCCTCTATCCCAGCATCCACAGCAGCGCCGGGCAGCCAATACAGAAGGAGAGGGGGATGCTGCAGCGGCGCTTACTACCAATGAAATAGCGCTGCTGTGGCTCCAGTCCCCCTCCCTCCTCCTCCTTCTCACCTGCCTGCACCGAGGGAGCTGCACGAGGAGCCTGTCAGCGGGGAGATGGTAAGTATGTATCTCTCTCTCTCTCTCTCTCAGGGGGACACCGTCTGCCATAATGTGTAAAAAGGGGGCCTGGCTGCCGCAATGTGTAAAAAGGGGGACTGGCTGTCGCAATGTGTAAAAAGGGGGACTGGCTGCCGCAATGTGTAAAAAGGGGGACTGGCTGCCGCAATGTGTAAAAAGGGGGACTGGCTGCCGCAATGTGTATAAAGGGGGACACCGTCTGCCGTAATGTGTAAAAACGGGGACGCTGTCTGCTGTAATGTGTATAAAGGGGACGCTGTCTGCCGTAATGTTAAAAAAGGGGACGCTGTCTGCTGTAATGTGTAAAAAGGGGGACGCTGTCTGCCGCAATGTGTAAAAAGGGGGACTGGCTGCCGCAATGTGTTAAAAGGGAGACTGTCTGCTGTAACGTGTAAAAAGGGGGACGCTGTCTGTTGTAATGTATAAAAGGGGCTCTACCTGGTGTAGTGGCGCTACTGTGCAGCGTAATTTGAATAATGTAGACTACTGTGCACCGTAGTATGAATTGCTATTATTTTGTGGCCACGCCCCTTCCCCATGAAGCCATGCCCCTATATATTTTTTGCGCGCCTACGCCGCGCACTGCCCCTGTCTTACATGGGGGAAGGGGGCGCCAATGTCGTTTCTTGCACACAGCGCTAAAATGCCTAGTTACGGCACTGATAAACTGCACAGCCCTGACTACATCTAGAGAGATTAAATCAGCCAACGCTGAAGCTACCACAGGCATCGAACAAGGCAGGTCATTGATAACCCCCGAAAACCCTTTTCGGCAGAACTACTATCCGAGTTCTCAATTCTATCCACTTGGAAAATCAAACAGGGGCTCTTGTGAGACAAAGCCGCTACTTCCGACAACCACCTTGCGGACGCCTAAAAAGCAAAAACATGACCACTCTCCAAGAGAGAAAGTTTAACACAACCTTTAATAAAGGTTCCAATCAGTGAGACACAAGAACACAACACCACGTCAAGAGCCCACTGTGCCAATGGGGCACAAATGGAGGTTGGATGCGCAGTACTCCTTTCACGAAAGTCTGAACTTCCGGAAAAGGTGGCCAATTCTTTTTTTTTACAGAAAATTTACAAGGCCAAAACTGCCCTGAAACGGAGCCTAACTGTAGGCCTGCATTCACACCTGCTTGCAAAGAACGGAGAAGAACGACTCATCTGAAAATCTGCCGTAGGAAGCTTCTTAGAATTACCCCAAGACACATATTCACGCCAAAAACGGTGTTAAGGCTTTGCCATAACTTCTTTTTTATCCTGAAGAAGTGTGGAAATGACCCCACTGGGAATACCCAATCGGACTAGGATATGGCGTTCAACCACTACGCCGTCAAACGCAGCCGCGATAAGTCCTGATACACGCTCGGATCTTGCTGTAACAGTTCCTCCCGTAGCGGAAGAGTCCAGGGGTCTTCTATGAATAAATCTTGAAGAACTGAATACCAAGTCCTCCTTGGCTAGACCGGAACAATGAGTATCCCCGGAACCTCTGTTCCTCTACTTTTATCACCTTCAGCAGAGTGAAAGCGGAGGGGACACATAGACCGACTGAAAACCCCTAAGGTGTCACGAGGGCGTCCACTGCTATAGCTTGAGTGTCCCTTGACCTGGAACCATATTCCTGAAGTCTCTCATCGAGGCGAGACGCCCACATGCCCAAGTGAGGCACTCCTCAAAGACTAGTCACTTCTGCAAACTGTCTCTATGACGACAGTATTTCTCCCGGATGGAGAGCGCGTCTGCAGAGGAAATCTATTTCTCCGCCGTTTACGTCTGGAACTAAGACTACTAACATAACGGTTACCAGTCTTATCACCCAGCGGAAAACTATTTCAGCTTCTGCCATTGCCGCTTTGCTCCTTGTTCCGCCCTAGCGGCTTACTTACGCCACTGCTGCCAAGCCGTCCGACAGAAATAACACGGGCAGATCACAAAGAATATGTTCGTTGAAAATAGCTCTTACTTCAAGAAAGCTTATTGTAGACAAGCTTCGCAAGTCGACCTTTTCCTCTGGAAATACTTCCCATGCAAGGACCGCACCCCAGTCTCGGAGATCTGCACCCATGTACACCAGGATCTAATCGTGAATCCCGAACCTTCATCCCTCTAGGAGGGGAGAACTGAGCAGACAGCACAGAATCGAAATCCCGGCCATTAGAACTATATTCCGGACCCTGCATGTGCCGGCGAGACCCGGACCACATTCCCAACAGGTCCCGTAAAAACCACTCTGGCATTTGACCTGTTCACCGAAAAGGCCTCTCAGGCCGCGCCCAACTTCTTCATCAATGGAACATACAGATGGATTGTCACTGCAAATCTGATCCGACTCACGATCCTCAGATCTCTTTCCACAGGAAAGCACAGAACCTCAACCGTTCAGTATCTACTCTGATACCACCTCCGATATCTGTGTCATTGGGAACAACAGCCCTTCCCTGTATTGAAGAACAGTCAGAGAGAAACAACGATTTGCGCCACTACTAGACCGCGCCTCAATCAGGCGAGCATCTCATTACAGAATAACACTATTTAAAGAAAACCATCATACTACCATCACTCCAGTGAAATGGCAAAGACCATCCTGGCTATCCCTCCAGGTAATCTGAATGCGTAAAATAACGCACGTAAACTTTTTTTTTTTTAAACTGGGACAGGAGGACAAGGCCCTGAATGTGACCCACCTCTGATATGGCGTCGCGAATTACCTCCCCTTCCAGAGGGGAAACGTTAAGATCTATTAGGAAATAGTGAGGGGAAACATCTGTAACTCCAGATATTCCCCTCTGGATTCTACAATTAACTCACAGGTCCTGGTCTATTCCCGGACCAACGGAAAGGTAGTAGACAAGTCCCCACCAGAGTGGGGTCCAGGCAGGTAGACTCAGCACCATGTGGTGGATGTGTGAGAAACAGAACACGACCTCCGCTTCTGCGAACCTAACTAGGCTGCAGAACACTTACCTTTTCACACTCCATCTGCACAGAAAGGAAAAAAGAATGGCATCAAACTAGTTAAATCGACTGCATCCCACAAAGAATGCGTCACCAACCGTTGTGAGGGAATCTAACTCACCAAGTTAGATTTATCAGCAGCATTCGCTGAGATTGGCTGAACTAAGGCATCCCCAAACAGCGGTACACCGGCCCAGGGAAAAAGCTCCAGTATCTCTCGGAGTCAGCCACAGTATTTCCCCGGCCACCTCTTGTATACGCACTGCAGCCTGCAGCGATATATAGAGAAAACCCAACATAAGGAAAATCCCCTATCTCTGCAGGATAATTTCATTGGATGTCCTTCCGAATAAAAACACTCCCTCATGTGCATGTAATGCAAATAAATCCAAAGAATAGAAATAAAATATTACTTAGCTTCCTGTATCCGATCTTTTGTGACAGGACTCCGTGTCGACCAGGAGTTGACTTTCACGGTATCTTCTCCGCCGCAGGAAAAGAATAAACATTCAGACTCCTTGAGAGGACAGGAGACCCACTCGTCACGTCACGGCCGACCTAGAGCTTTATCAACAGAGCGACCAGCACATGAGAAAGAATACTATTACTTTAGCATTCATTATAATCATAAGATGAATATACATATCGTAATACACATAAAGACACATATCCTACCTATATATACATATACCATACATATAAGCGGATTGCCCGGAACCTTCGGGACTCAAGGGACATTAATGTGTTCTGAATGTGTATGACCATGTACTGAAACCGCAGTTGTGGCTCTACCAGGAAACATTATAGTCGACTGAAAACCTAGTAATCGTCGACAGCAGGTAGTAGTAACCAAGCAAAATAACATACTTGCGACCCCGAGGGGTCCGAGGGAATCATACATAAATAATTTTAATAACATTCCCCCACAAATATAATCATGTCTCTGCTCGAGGCCCAGACTCCCTGAACCGAACCATATAAATACATATAAATATATATACAGGTATAAGTTACAGCATGTCAATTTACACCCTGTAATAACAGTTGGTGCCGACAGGGTCACCCACCTACTACTGTGTCTCCCATACCGTGTTTACTATGAACAAGTATAACACAGACTATGAACAAGTATAACACAACCGATCTGTTGACTCTGTATCAAGTACCAAACAGGCGTCGGCGATGCCGACAATGAACCCCAGAGGTGTTAGTTACAGAACATCCACACATGTCGACACAAGTGTATATCTGACAGGGAGGACACAGAGTATATATACAACCATGAGTACATGCCCATTTCCAAGTAAATAGTGTTATAAATTCCTACATAATACTAACAATATGTGCCCCCCCTTGTTTGTGCTATACACATGTTTTGGCGGGGACATTGAATAAAAATGGTGCTGTCTCTTGCTGTGAGGGCTAAGCCCCGCCGCTTATCGGTGCGCGGTAGCCCACTATATTAAAACGTCTTATGCAGGCAGGGGACCATATACAGTGGCTACCCACTGTATATGTTCTCTGGGAGTGTAAAACCAATGTAAAACCTTCTGCCCAGGGCACCCCCCCCCCTGGCACTCCCCCCCCCCCCCTGCACCCTGCACCCGATACCAGCCGTTGGTGTGTGGGAGCATCGGCGCGCAGCGGGAGCGCTGCGACAAGCTGGCGGGGGTAGCGGACACCGAATACCAAGTCAACCAGCCTATTTTGTTGAAAAGAGCCTCAGTAACATTGCCGCCCAGGGCGCTCCCCCCCAGCGCCCTGCAACCTGTGAGTGCATTGGTGTGTGGGAGCATGGAGCGCAGCGCGACCGCTGCCTGTTACCTCCATTACTGAAGTCTTCTGCCGTCACTGAAGTCTTCTGTTCTTCTCATACTCACCCGGCTTCTGTCTTCTGGCTTCTGTGAGGGGGGTGACGGCGCGGCTCCGGGAACAAGCAGCTAGGCGCACCAAGTGATCGAACCCTCTGGAGCTAATGGTGTCCAGTAGCCTAAGAAGCAGAGCCCTTAAACTAAGAAGAAGTAGGTCCTGCTTCTCTCCCCTCAGTCCCACGATGCAGGGAGCCTGTAGCCAGCAGGTCTCCCTGAAAATAAAAAACTAACAATAAAGTCTTTTAGAGAAACTCAGGAGAGCTCCCCTAGTGTGTGTCCCTTCACTCCTGGGCACAAAGTCTAACTGAGGTCTAGAGGAGGGGCATAGAGGGAGGAGCCAGTTCACACCCAGTTTAAGTCTGGGTGTGGTCCTTTTGGAGTCTCCAGCATCCTCTAGGACGTAAGAGAAATTATGTTTTATTGTGACTTGAAACTGAAACATCATTAAGTAAGATTATATAGTTTAAAGTAGTGATGTGCACCGGACATTTTTCGGGTTTTGTGTTTTGGTTTTGGATTCGGTTCTGCGGCCGTGTTTTGGATTCGGACGCGTTTTGGCAAAACCTCACCGAAATTTTTTTGTCGGATTCGGGTGTGTTTTGGATTCGGGTGTTTTTTTCAAAAAACCCTAAAAAACAGCTTAAATCATAGAATTTGGGGGTCATTTTGATCCCATAGTATTATTAACCTCAATAACCATAATTTCCACTCATTTCCAGTCTATTCTGAACACCTCACACCTCACATTATTATTTTTAGTCCTAAAATTTGCACCGAGGTCGCTGGATGGCTAAGCTAAGCGACACAAGTGGCCGACACAAACACCTGGCCCATCTAGGAGTGGCACTGCAGTGTCAGGCAGGATGGCACTTCAAAAAAATAGTCCCCAAACAGCACATGATGCAAAGAAAAAAAGAGGCGCACCAAGGTCGCTGTGTGACTAAGCTCAGCGACACAAGTGGCCGACACAAACACCTGGCCCATCTAGGAGTGGCACTGCAGTGTCAGACAGGATGGCACTTCAAAAAAATTGTCCCCAAACAGCACATGATGCAAAGAAAAAAAGAGGCGCACCAAGGTCGCTGTGTGACTAAGCTAAGCGACACAAGTGGCCGACACAAACACCTGGCCCATCTAGGAGTGGCACTGCAGTGTCAGACAGGATGGCACTTCAAAAAAATTGTCCCCAAACAGCACATGATGCAAAGAAAAAAAGAGGCGCACCAAGGTCGCTGTGTGACTAAGCTAAGCGACACAAGTGGCCGACTCAAACACCTGGCCCATCTAGGAGTGGAACTGCAGTGTCAGGCAGGGTAGCACTTCAAAAAAATTGTCCCCAAACAGCATATGATGCAAAGAAAAAAAGAGGCGCAATGAGGTAGCTGTGTGACTAAGCTAAGCGACCCAAGTGGCCGACACAAACACCTGGCCCATCTAGGAGTGGCACTGCAGTTTTCTAGCGAGAGGATGAGTGCTTCCATCCTCATGTGAATCTGAACCACTAGCCATGAACATAGGCCAGGGCCTCAGCCGTTCCTTGCCACTCCGTGCCGTAAAGGGCATATTGGCAAGTTTACGCTTCTCATCAGACGCTTTCAATTTTGATTTTTGGGTCATTTTACTGAACTTTTGTTTTTTGGATTTTACATGCTCTCTACTATGACATTGGGCATCGGCCTTGGCAGACGACGTTGATGGCATTTCATCGTCTTGGCCATGACTAGTGGCAGCAGCTTCAGCACGAGGTGGAAGTGGATCTTGATCTTTCCCTATTTTAACCTCCACATTTTTGTTCTCCATTTTCTAATGTGTGGAATTATATGCCAGTATCAATAGCAATGGCCTACTACTATATATACTGAGCACAACTAAAATGCACCAAAGGTATAGAATGTAGATGGATAGTATACTTAATGACGACACAGAGGTAGGTACAGCAGTGGCCTTCCGTACCGTACTGCTATATATAGTATACTGGTGGTCACTGTGTCAGCAAACTGCAAAACTAAAATGCACCACAGGTATAGAATGTAGATGGATAGAATACTTAATGACGACACAGAGGTAGGTACAGCAGTGGCCTTCCGTACCGTACTGCTATATATACTGGTGGTCACTGTGTCAGCAAACTGCAAAACTAAAATGCACCACAGGTATAGAATGTAGATGGATAGTATACTTAATGACGACACAGAGGTAGGTACAGCAGTGGCCTTCCGTACCATACTGCTATATATACTGGTGGTCACTATGTCAGCAAACTGCAAAACTAAAATGCACCACAGGTATAGAATGTAGATGGATAGTATACTTAATGACGACACAGAGGTAGGTACAGCAGTGGCCTTCCGTACCGTACTGCTATATATACTGGTGGTCACTGTTTCAGCAAACTGCACAACTGAAAAGCACCACAGGTATAGAATCTAGATGGATAGTATACTTGACGACACAGAGGTAGGTACAGCAGTGGCCTACTGTACCGTAATGCTATATATTATATACTGGTGGTCACTGGTCAGCAAAACTCTGCACTGTACTCCTCCTATATAATATTATACTGGTGGTCCCCAGTCCCCACAATAAAGCAGCACACTGAGCACAGATATGGAGTGTTTTTCAGGCAGACAACGTATACTGGTGGTCACTGTCAGCAAAACTCTGCACTGTACTCCTCCTATATAATACTGCTGGTCCCCAGTCCCCACAATTAAGCAGTGTGAGCACAGATATATGCAGCACACTGAGCACAGATAAGGAGCGTTTTTTTCAGGCAGAGAACGGATAAAACTGGTGGTCACTGATCAGCAAAACTCTGCACTGTACTCCTCCTATATACAGCTGCTCCCCAGTCCCCACAATAAAGCAGTGTGAGCACAGATATATGCAGCACACTGAGCACAGATAAGGAGCGCTTTTTTCAGGCAGAGAACGGATAAAACTGGTGGTCACTGATCAGCAAAACTCTGCACCGTACTCCTCCTATATACTGCTGCTCCCCAGTCCTCCCCACAATTAAGCAATAAAGCACAATCAAGTTCAACAATAACGGAGAGGACGCCAGCCACGTCCTCTCCCTAACATTTCCAATGCACGAGTGAAAATGGCGGCGACGCGCGGCTGCTTATATAGAATCCGAATCTCGCGAGAATCCGACAGCGGAATGATGACGTTCGGGCACGCTCGGGTTAACCGAGCCATACGGGAGAATCCGAGTATGCCTCGGACCCGTGTAAAAAGGGTGAAGTTCGGGGGGGTTCGGTTTCCGAGAAACCGAACCCGCTCATCACTAGTTTAAAGAGAAATGAACCCTATTACTGGACACTGATTAAACATTAAAAACGGATAAATACACAAAATATTGTACTTGATATAACTGTCTACAGAACAACTGTAATCTGCCATGCATGTATCTGTCTCCGGCAGTAATAAGTAATGCAACATGGGAGGAAACATTTGTGTGGAGTGTGTATATACTCTACAGTTTCCGCCGTGTGCTCCCATTTCCTTCCACAGTCCCAAAACATAGAGTCAGGTTATTCACCTTCAGTGTTAGCATGTCTCTCTGTGCTGGTATAAGGGATTTTAGGTTCTAAAGTCCACCGAGAAAGGCACTGCTAAATAATAGAGATGAGCGGGTTCGGTTCCTCGGAATCCGAACCCGCCCGAACTTCAGCTTTTTTTACACGGATCCGAGCGACTCGGATCTTCCCGCCTTGCTCGGTTAACCCGAGCGCGCCCCGAACGTCATCATGACGCTGTCGGATTCTCGCGAGGCTCGGATTCTATCGCGAGACTCGGATTCTATATAAGGAGCCGCGCGTCGCAGCCATTTTCACACGTGCATTGAGATTGATAGGGAGAGGACGTGGCTGGCGTCCTCTCCATTTAGATTAGGAGAGTGAGATTGAGACAGAGACACTTGATTTACTGGAGCTTAGGAGTACTAGAGAGTGCAGAGTTTACTAGTGACTGACCACTGACCAGTGACCACCAGTGCAGTTTTATTTAATATAATCCGTTCTCTGCCTGAAAAAAACGATACACAGTGACTCAGTCACATACCATATCTGTGTGCTCAGCCCAGTGTGCTGCATCATCTATGTATAATATCTGACTGTGCTCACACAGCTTAATTGTGGGGGAGACTGGGGAGCAGTTATAGGTTATAGCAGGAGCCAGGAGTACATATTATTAAAATTAAACAGTGCACACTTTTGCTGCAGGAGTGCCACTGCCAGTGTGACTGACCAGTGACCTGACCACACTGACCACCAGTATAGTATACTATATTGTGATTGCCTGAAAAAGTTAAACACTCGTCGTGTGACTTGTGTGGTGTTTTTTTTTTTATTCTATAAAAAACTCATTCTGCTGACAGACAGTGTCCAGCAGGTCCGTCATTATATAATATATACCTGTCCGGCTGCAGTAGTGATATATATATATTTTTTATATCATTATTTATCATCCAGTCGCAGCAGACACAGTACGGTAGTTCACGGCTGTAGCTACCTCTGTGTCGGCACTCGGCAGTCCATCCATAATTGTATACCACCTACCCGTGGTTTTTTTTTCTTTCTTCTTTATACATACTACATCTCATTATCATCCAGTCTATATTAGCAGCAGACACAGTACAGTACGGTAGTCCACGGCTGTAGCTACTTCTGTGTCGGCACTCGGCAGTCCGTCCATAATTGTATACCACCTACCCGTGTTTTTTTTTTCTTTCTTCTTTATACATACATACTACATCTCATTATCAACCAGTCTATATTAGCAGCAGACACAGTACAGTACGGTAGTCCACGGCTGTAGCTACCTCTGTGTCGGCACTCGGCAGTCCGTCCATAATTGTATACCACCTACCCGTGGTTTTTTTTTCTTTCTTCTTTATACATACATACTACATCTCATTATCAACCAGTCTATATTAGCAGCAGACACAGTACAGTACGGTAGTCCACGGCTGTAGCTTCCTCTGTGTCGGCACTCGGCAGTCCATCCATAATTGTATACCACCTACCCGTGGTTTTTTTTTCTTTCTTCTTTATACATACTACATCTCATTATCATCCAGTCTATATTAGCAGCAGACACAGTACAGTACGGTAGTCCACGGCTGTAGCTACCTCTGTGTCGGCACTCGGCAGTCCATCCATAATTGTATACCACCTACCCGTGGTTTTTTTTTCTTTCTTCTTTATACATACTACATCTCATTATCATCCAGTCTATATTAGCAGCAGACACAGTACAGTACGGTAGTCCACGGTCCAAACCAACCCGTCATATCAGTCACAGTCGTGTGGCAGACCCTGTCACTGAAATGATGGGTTGGTTAAAGTGTGCATGTCCTGTTTTGTTTATACAACATAAGGGTGGGTGGGAGGGCCCAAGGACAATTCCATCTTGCACCTCTTTTTTCTTTTCTTTGCGTCATGTGCTGTTTGGGGAGGGTTTTTTGGAAGGGCCATCCTGCGTGACACTGCAGTGCCACTCCTAGATGGGCCCGGTGTTTGTGTCGGCCACTAGGGTCGCTTATCTTACTCACACAGCTACCTCATTGCGCCTCTTTTTTTCTTTGCGTCATGTGCTGTTTGGGGAGGGTTTTTTGGAAGGGCCATCCTGCGTGACACTGCAGTGCCACTCCTAGATGGGCCCGGTGTTTGTGTCGGCCACTAGGGTCGCTTATCTTACTCACACAGTCAGCTACCTCATTGCGCCTCTTTTTTTCTTTGCGTCATGTGCTGTTTGGGGAGGGTTTTTTGGAAGGGACATCCTGCGTGACACTGCAGTGCCACTCCTAGATGGGCCCGGTGTTTGTGTCGGCCACTAGGGTCGCTTATCTTACTCACACAGTCAGCTACCTCATTGCGCCTCTTTTTTTCTTTGCGTCATGTGCTGTTTGGGGAGGGTTTTTTGGAAGGGCCATCCTGCGTGACACTGCAGTGCCACTCCTAGATGGGCCCGGTGTTTGTGTCGGCCACTAGGGTCGCTTATCTCACTCACACAGTCAGCTACCTCATTGCGCCTCTTTTTTTCTTTGCGTCATGTGCTGTTTGGGGAGGGTTTTTTGGAAGGGCCATCCTGCGTGACACTGTAGTGCCACTCCTAGATGGGCCCGGTGTTTGTGTCGGCCACTAGGGTCGCTTATCTTACTCACACAGTCAGCTACCTCATTGCGCCTCTTTTTTTCTTTGCGTCATGTGCTGTTTGGGGAGGGTTTTTTGGAAGGGACATCCTGTGTGACACTGCAGTGCCACTCCTAGATGGGCCCGGTGTTTGTGTCGGCCACTAGGGTCGCTTATCTTACTCACACAGCTACCTCATTGCGCCTCTTTTTTTCTTTGCGTCATGTGCTGTTTGGGGAGGGTTTTTTGGAAGGGACATCCTGCGTGACACTGCAGTGCCACTCCTAGATGGGCCCGGTGTTTGTGTCGGCCACTAGGGTCGCTTATCTTACTCACACAGCGACCTCGGTGCAAATTTTAGGACTAAAAATAATATTGTGAGGTGTGAGGTATTCAGAATAGACTGAAAATGAGTGGAAATTATGGTTTTTGAGGTTAATAATACTTTGGGATCAAAATGACCCCCAAATTCTATGATTTAAGCTGTTTTTTAGGGTTTTTTGAAAAAAACACCCGAATCCAAAACACACCCGAATCCGACAAAAAAAATTCGGTGAGGTTTTGCCAAAACGCGGTCGAACCCAAAACACGGCCGCGGAACCGAACCCAAAACCAAAACACAAAACCCGAAAAATTTCAGGCGCTCATCTCTACTAAATAATACATGTATCTGTACTGCGCTTGTATAACATGCTGGCACTAATAGCCCTCTCACTTAGATGCAGCACATAGCTAAATGTCAGCATGTGGGTTTAGCCGCCCTTATTATTAGATCTGCAGCTATTCCCTTATTTAGTGATTCAGATCTCCATGGCTTTTGGCTTCAGCTTTGGGATCTCCATTGCAAAACGTGAAATAAAGGACAGAAAGCAGGACAAGCCAGTGAGTCACTGTCTACGTATGTTAGCAATATTGTGTACCGTGTCTCATTATGTAAAGACCGTTTATTTAGGTTACTTGTTTTAACACGAAGAGCAATTAAACATCTGTGCGACCTGTATGAGAAAATTAATTGTTTGGAGCTGGCAGCAATGGCTTAACCCTGTGTGTGTTGTGTGATGAGATAATGGGAAGTTCTATCAGTTTATAGTACATGGCTATGCTCAAGGCCAAAGCTGGTCAATCAATGGAAGACAAGATAGAGCCTAAGGTTATATAACATTTTTGGGCCACAAATAGTGTACACGTTAAGACACTGGTTCTCAAACTGTGTGCTAGGCACCCTGGGATGCCTCGGGACACTTGCAAGGTGCCTTGGATTGGTGGTCCAGGACCAATTCAAATTATTTATGGACAATGTAATAGGCCAAACCAGTGCTGGTGGCTGTCAGTCATAAAATATGGGGACAAACAGAAGCAAATGCTGTCCCTCACCACATAACTGAACCTAAGAATGGCATATAAACAATTTACTTAATTTAATATTCCATTTTAAATTTCTCAATAAGAAACTTTTTGGCCTAGGGGTGCTGTGAAAAAAATTCTGATACTCTAGGGCGCCGTGATTAAAAAAAGTTTGGGAACCACTGGGGAGGCTTTATTAAAGTGACAGGAGCGCAGTTTAGTCTAGTGAATCATGTTGCTGGACAAACGCAGACACTGTAGTATGTGCAGGAGAGAGCCGCATAACAGTCAGTACGGAAAGACTTTATTTACAGATGTAGCCTCATACACTTAGCTTCAATACACCATGCTGCATGAGATGCCTGGCACAAATGAGCCACGCCAAGTAGAGATGAGCGCCTGAAATTTTTCGGGTTTTGTGTTTTGGTTTTGGGTTCGGTTCCGCGGCCGTGTTTTGGGTTCGACCGCGTTTTGGCAAAAGCTCACCGAATTTTTTTTGTCGGATTCGGGTGTGTTTTGGATTCGGGTGTTTTTTTAAAAAAACACTAAAAAACAGCTTAAATCATAGAATTTGGGGGTCATTTTGATCCCATATTATTATTAACCTCAAAAACCATAATTTCCACTCATTTTCAGTCTATTCTGAATACCTCACACCTCACAATATTATTTTTAGTCCTAAAATTTGCACCAAGGTCGCTGGATGACTAAGCTAAGCGACACTAGTGGCCGACACAAACACCTGGCCCATCTAGGAGTGGCACTGCAGAGTCACGCAGGATGTCCCTTCCAAAAAACCCTCCCCAATCAGCACATGACGCAAAGAAAAAAAGAGGCGCAATGAGGTAGCTGACTGTGTGAGTAAGATAAGCGACCCTAGTGGCCGACACAAACACCGGGCCCATTTAGGAGTGGCACTGCAGTGTCACGCAGGATGTCCCTTCCAAAAAACCCTCCCCAATCAGCACATGACGCAAAGAAAAAAAGAGGCGCAATGAGGTAGCTGACTGTGTGAGTAAGATTAGCGACCCTAGTGGCCGACACAAACACCGGGCCCATTTAGGAGTGGCACTGCAGTGTCACGCAGGATGTCCCTTCCAAAAAACCCTCCCCAATCAGCACATGACGCAAAGAAAAAAAGAGGCGCAATGAGGTAGCTGACTGTGTGAGTAAGATTAGCGACCCTAGTGGCCGACACAAACACCGGGCCCATTTAGGAGTGGCACTGCAGTGTCACGCAGGATGTCCCTTCCAAAAAAACCTCCCCAATCAGCACATGACGCAAAGAAAAAAAGAGGCGCAATGAGGTAGCTGACTGTGTGAGTAAGATTAGCGACCCTAGTGGCCGACACAAACACCGGGCCCATTTAGGAGTGGCACTGCAGTGTCACGCAGGATGTCCCTTCCAAAAAACCCTCCCCAATCAGCACATGACGCAAAGAAAAAAAGAGGCGCAATGAGGTAGCTGACTGTGTGAGTAAGATTAGCGACCCTAGTGGCCGACACAAACACCGGGCCCATTTAGGAGTGGCACTGCAGTGTCACGCAGGATGTCACTTCCAAAAAAACCTCCCCAATCAGCACATGACGCAAAGAAAAAAAGAGGCGCAATGAGGTAGCTGACTGTGTGAGTAAGATTAGCGACCCTAGTGGCCGACACAAACACCGGGCCCATTTAGGAGTGGCACTGCAGTGTCACGCAGGATGTCCCTTCCAAAAAACCCTCCCCAATCAGCACATGACGCAAAGAAAAAAAGAGGCGCAATGAGGTAGCTGACTGTGTGAGTAAGATTAGCGACCCTAGTGGCCGACACAAACACCGGGCCCATTTAGGAGTGGCACTGCAGTGTCACGCAGGATGTCCCTTCCAAAAAACCCTCCCCAAACAGCACATGACGCAAAGAAAAATAAAAGAAAAAAGAGGTGCAAGATGGAATTGTCCTTGGGCCCTCCCACCCACCCTTATGTTGTATAAACAAAACAGGACATGCACACTTTAACCAACCCATCATTTCAGTGACAGGGTCTGCCACACGACTGTGACTGATATGACGGGTTGGTTTGGACCCCCCCCAAAAAAGAAGCAATTAATCTCTCCTTGCACAAACTGGCTCTACAGAGGCAAGATGTCCACCTCATCATCACCCTCCGATATATCACCGTGTACATCCCCCTCCTCACAGATTATCAATTCGTCCCCACTGGAATCCACCATCTCAGCTCCCTGTGTACTTTGTGGAGGCAATTGCTGCTGGTCAATGTCTCCGCGGAGGAATTGATTATAATTCATTTTAATGAACATCATCTTCTCCACATTTTCTGGATGTAACCTCGTACGCCGATTGCTGACAAGGTGAGCGGCGGCACTAAACACTCTTTCGGAGTACACACTTGTGGGAGGGCAACTTAGGTAGAATAAAGCCAGTTTGTGCAATGGCCTCCAAATTGCCTCTTTTTCCTGCCAGTATAAGTATGGACTGTGTGACGTGCCTACTTGGATGCGGTCACTCATATAATCCTCCACCATTCTTTCAATGGTGAGAGAATCATATGCAGTGACAGTAGACGACATGTCCGTAATCGTTGTCAGGTCCTTCAGTCCGGACCAGATGTCAGCATCAGCAGTCGCTCCAGACTGCCCTGCATCACCGCCAGCGGGTGGGCTCGGAATTCTGAGCCTTTTCCTCGCACCCCCAGTTGCGGGAGAATGTGAAGGAGGAGATGTTGACAGGTCGCGTTCCGCTTGACTTGACAATTTTCTCACCAGCAGGTCTTTCAACCCCAGCAGACTTGTGTCTGCCGGAAAGAGAGATCCAAGGTAGGCTTTAAATCTAGGATCGAGCACGGTGGCCAAAATGTAGTGCTCTGATTTCAACAGATTGACCACCCGTGAATCCTTGTTAAGCGAATTAAGGGCTCCATCCACAAGTCCCACATGCCTAGCGGAATCGCTCCGTGTTAGCTCCTCCTTCAATGTCTCCAGCTTCTTCTGCAAAAGCCTGATGAGGGGAATGACCTGACTCAGGCTGGCAGTGTCTGAACTGACTTCACGTGTGGCAAGTTCAAAGGGCATCAGAACCTTGCACAACGTTGAAATCATTCTCCACTGCGCTTGAGACAGGTGCATTCCACCTCCTATATCGTGCTCAATTGTATAGGCTTGAATGGCCTTTTGCTGCTCCTCCAACCTCTGAAGCATATAGAGGGTTGAATTCCACCTCGTTACCACTTCTTGCTTCAGATGATGGCAGGGCAGGTTCAGTAGTTTTTGGTGGTGCTCCAGTCTTCTGTACGTGGTGCCTGTACGCCGAAAGTGTCCCGCAATTTTTCTGGCCACCGACAGCATCTCTTGCACGCCCCTGTCGTTTTTTAAATAATTCTGCACCACCAAATTCAAGGTATGTGCAAAACATGGGACGTGCTGGAATTTGCCCATATTTAATGCACACACAATATTGCTGGCGTTGTCCGATGCCACAAATCCACAGGAGAGTCCAAATGGGGTAAGCCATTCCGCGATGATCTTCCTCAGTTGCCGTAAGAGGTTTTCAGCTGTGTGCGTATTCTGGAAACCGGTGATACAAAGCGTAGCCTGCCTAGGAAAGAGTTGGCGTTTGCGAGATGCTGCTACTGGTGCCGCCGCTGCTGTTCTTGCGGCGGGAGTCCATACATCTACCCAGTGGGCTGTCACAGTCATATAGTCCTGACCCTGCCCTGCTCCACTTGTCCACATGTCCGTGGTTAAGTGGACATTGGGTACAACTGCATTTTTTAGGACACTGGTGAGTCTTTTTCTGAGGTCCGTGTACATTCTCGGTATCGCCTGCCTAGAGAAGTGGAACCTAGATGGTATTTGGTAACGGGGGCACACTGCCTCAATAAATTGTCTAGTTCCCTGTGAACTAACGGCGGATACCGGACGCACGTCTAACACCAACATAGTTGTCAAGGCCTCAGTTATCCGCTTTGCAGCAGGATGACTGCTGTGATATTTCATCTTCCTCGCAAAGGACTGTTGAACAGTCAATTGCTTACTGGAAGTAGTACAAGTGGGCTTACGACTTCCCCTCTGGGATGACCATCGACTCCCAGCAGCAACAACAGCAGCGCCAGCAACAGTAGGCGTTACACGCAAGGATGCATCGGAGGAATCCCAGGCAGGAGAGGACTCGTCAGAATTGCCAGTGACATTGCCTGCAGGACTATTGGCATTCCTGGGTAAGGAGGAAATTGACACTGAGGGAGTTGGTGGGGTGGTTTGCGTGAGCTTGGTTACAAGAGGAAGGGATTTACTGGTCAGTGGACTGCTTCCGCTGTCACCCAAAGTTTTTGAACTTGTCACTGACTTATTATGAATGCGCTGCAGGTGACGTATAAGGGAGGATGTTCCGAGGTGGTTAACGTCCTTACCCCTACTTATTACAGCTTGACAAAGGGAACACACGGCTTGACACCTGTTGTCCGCATTTCTGTTGAAATAGTTCCACACCGAAGAGCTGATTTTTTTGGTATTTTCACCAGGCATGTCAACGGCCATATTCCTCCCACGGACAACAGGTGTCTCCCCGGGTGCCTGACTTAAACAAACCACCTCACCATCAGAATCCTCCTGGTCAATTTCCTCCCCAGCGCCAGCAACACCCATATCCTCCTCATCCTGGTGTACTTCAACACTGACATCTTCAATCTGACTATCAGGAACTGGACTGCGGGTGCTCCTTCCAGCACTTGCAGGGGGCGTGCAAATGGTGGAAGGCGCATGCTCTTCACGTCCAGTGTTGGGAAGGTCAGGCATCGCAACCGACACAATTGGACTCTCCTTGTGGATTTGGGATTTCGAAGAACGCACAGTTCTTTGCGGTGCTACTGCTTTTGCCAGCTTGAGTCTTTTCATTTTTCTAGCGAGAGGCTGAGTGCCTCCATCCTCATGTGAAGCTGAACCACTAGCCATGAACATAGGCCAGGGCCTCAGCCGTTCCTTGCCACTCCGTGTGGTAAATGGCATATTGGCAAGTTTACGCTTCTCCTCCGACAATTTTATTTTAGGTTTTGGAGTCCTTTTTTTACTGATATTTGGTGTTTTGGATTTGACATGCTCTGTACTATGACATTGGGCATCGGCCTTGGCAGACGACGTTGCTGGCATTTCATCGTCTCGGCCATGACTAGTGGCAGCAGCTTCAGCACGAGGTGGAAGTGGATCTTGATCTTTCCCTAATTTTGGAACCTCAACATTTTTGTTCTCCATATTTTAATAGGCACAACTAAAAGGCACCTCAGGTAAACAATGGAGATGGATGGATATTAGTATACAATTATGGACGGACTGCCGAGTGCCGACACAGAGGTAGCTACAGCCGTGAACTACCGTACTGTGTCTGCTGCTAATATAGACTGGTTGATAAAGAGATGTCGTAGTATGTATGTATGAAGAAGAAAGAAAAAAAAACCACGGTTAGGTGGTATACAATTATGGACGGACTGCCGAGTGCCGACACAGAGGTAGCCACAGCCGTGAACTACCGTACTGTACTGTGTCTGCTGCTAATTTAGACTGGTTGATAAAGAGATGTCGTAGTATGTATGTATGAAGAAGAAAGAAAAAAAAACCACGGGTAGGTGGTATACAATTATGGACGGACTGCCGAGTGCCGACACAGAGGTAGCCACAGCCGTGAACTACCGTACTGTACTGTGTCTGCTGCTAATATAGACTGGTTGATAAAGAGATGTAGTAGTATGTATGTATGAAGAAGAAAGAAAAAAAAACCACGGGTAGGTGGTATACAATTATGGACGGACTGCCGAGTGCCGACACAGAGGTAGCCACAGCCGTGAACTACCGTACTGTACTGTGTCTGCTGCTAATATAGACTGGTTGATAAAGAGATGTCGTAGTATGTATGTATGAAGAAGAAAGAAAAAAAAAACACGGTTAGGTGGTATACAATTATGGACGGACTGCCGAGTGCCGACACAGAGGTAGCCACAGCCATGAACTACCGTACTGTACTGTGTCTGCTGCTAATATAGACTGGTTGATAAAGAGATGTCGTAGTATGTATGTATAAAGAAGAAAGAAAAAAAAACCACGGTTAGGTGGTATACAATTATGGACGGACTGCCGAGTGCCGACACAGAGGTAGCCACAGCCGTGAACTACCGTACTGTACTGTGTCTGCTGCTAATATAGATTGGTTGATAAAGAGATGTCGTAGTATGTATGTATGAAGAAGAAAGAAAAAAAAACCACGGTTAGGTGGTATACAATTATGGACGGACTGCCGAGTGCCGACACAGAGGTAGCCACAGCCGTGAACTACCGTACTGTACTGTGTCTGCTGCTAATATAGACTGGTTGATAAAGAGATGTCGTAGTATGTATGTATAAAGAAGAAAGAAAAAAAAACCACGGTTAGGTGGTATACAATTATGGACGGACTGCCGAGTGCCGACACAGAGGTAGCCACAGCCGTGAACTACCGTACTGTACTGTGTCTGCTGCTAATATAGACTGGTTGATAAAGAGATGTAGTAGTATGTATGTATAAAGAAGAAAGAAAAAAAAACCACGGGTAGGTGGTATACAATTATGGATGGACTGCCGAGTGCCGACACAGAGGTAGCTACAGCCGTGAACTACCGTACTGTGTCTGCTGCGACTGGATGATAAATAATGATATAAAAAATATATATATATCACTACTGCAGCCGGACAGGTATATATATTATATAATGACGGACCTGCTGGACACTGTCTGTCAGCAGAATGAGTTTTTTATAGAATAAAAAAAAAAACACCACAGAAGTGAAGTCACACGACGAGTGTTTAACTTTTTCAGGCAATCACAATATAGTATACTACTAACTATACTGGTGGTCAGTGTGGTCAGGTCACTGGTCAGTCACACTGGCAGTGGCACTCCTGCAGCAAAAGTGTGCACTGTTTAATTTTAATATAATATGTACTCCTGGCTCCTGCTATAACCTATGACTGGCACTGCAGTGCTCCCCAGTCTCCCCCACAATTATAAGCTGTGTGAGCTGAGCACAGTCAGATATATAATATATACATAGATGATGCAGCACACTGGGCTGAGCAGTGCACACAGATATGGTATGTGACTGTCTTGTACTCCTGGCTCCTGCTATAACCTATAACTGGCACTGCAGTGCTCCCCAGTCTCCCCCACAATTATAAGCTGTGTGAGCTGAGCACAGTCAGATATATAATATATACATAGATGATGCAGGCATGCAGCACACTGGGCTGAGCAGTGCACACAGATATGGTATGTGACTGAGTCACTGTGTGTACCGTTTTTTTCAGGCAGAGAACGGATATATTAAATAAAACAACTGCACTGCTGGTGGTCACTGTGGTCAGTCACTAAACTCTGCACTCTCTTCTACAGTATCAGCCTCAGGTCAATCTCTCTCTCTCTCTCCTAATCTAAATGGAGAGGACGCCAGCCACGTCCTCTCCCTATCAATCTCAATGCACGTGTGAAAATGGCGGCGACGCGCGGCTCCTTATATAGAATCCGAGTCTCGCGAGAATCCAACAGCATCATGATGACGTTCGGGCGCGCTCGGGTTAACCGAGCAAGGCGGGAAGATCCGAGTCGCTCGGACCCGTGAAAAAAAACATGAAGTTCGTGCGGGTTCGGATTCAGAGAAACCGAACCCGCTCATCTCTAACGCCAAGTAGTGTAGTGTCTTTTTCATGCCTTTTCACGTGAATGTGTGGTACCCCCTTAAAACCTGTGGGACTACAGTTTCCAGCATGCTTTTGCAGCCAGAAAGGCTGAGATATGCTGCACACAGCCTTTACTACAGAAACTACAGAAACTGCAGGAATAAAAGGGGTTAATGCAGCCAAGGGACAATACATTTTTGCCAGCCACTGGTCTCCTTGCTCTCACCTGATTGGATGTCAAAAGTGCGGGAATCCCAGACATGGAATGTTGCCCTGGGAAGCCAGAGAAGTTAAATATGCCCTGCATATGGTGGGAGGTGTGCAGTGTCAGGGTGGAGTGTTCTCTGCAGTGTGTCCAGCTGTCAGTAGTGTGAGAGGGGTGGGTGTTGCAGAAGCCCCAGACAGAGTGCACCCTATCTATTGGAAATGAGCAGAACAGAGTGACAGCAGTGTTGGAAGCTGTAAATCTTCCCAAGGTAGAAGTTAGCAGAGCCCTGGAGCCTAAGACTTGTTGACAGTACTGATACAAGCTGCATCCAGTTGACAGCAGAGGGAGATATGAGCTGCCACTACCTTAGAAGCTGTGTGTGGTGAGTCTGGACTTTCTAGTCAGACCCAGCGCTAGCCGCTCAGCAAAGGGATGCAGTGCAGGGAGGCGCTACGCTGGTGCTCTCCCAGCTCTGCATCCCTGTGCTGACTGAGCTGCTGCTGATGTCCCTGCTGCTGCTGCGCCTTCCCCCCCTCCCCTCCCCTGTGACAGTGCAGTGGCCAGGTGGGATCCAAAAGGGGTGGAGCTAGATGGGCATAAGGGGCGGAGCTAGATGGGACCAGGCTGCAGCTGCAGCAAGAGGATGAGCTGCTACAGCTCTGGCCAGCCAGACTTCCTTAGGTAAGTGTCTGTAAAGAGAGTGAGTGAGTGAGTGAGTGAGTGAGTGAGTGAGTGGAAATGTGTGTGTGTGTGTGTGTGTGTGTGTGCGTATACTGTATATATGTGTGACTGTGTATGTGTTTAATGTATGTACAGTATGTGTGTGTGTGTCCTATGTGCATATATATATATATATATATATATATATATACATACACACACACACATATATATATATATATATGGGTATGTGGTGTGTGTATCTGTGTGTATGTGTAACTGCGGCATAATGTGTGTAAGCGGCACTGTTACAGGGGGCGTAACGTGTTTAATCGACACTGGTACAGGGGGTGTTACGTATGTAAGTGGCAATGGTACAGGGAGCGTTACGTGTTTAATCATCACTGGTACAGGGGGTGTTATGTATGTAAGCAGCACCGGTACAGGGAGCATTTTGAATGTAAGTGGCACTGGTACAGGGAGCGTTACGTGTGTAAGTGGCACTGGTACAGGGGGCATTACGTGTGTAAGCAGCACTGGTACAGGGAGTGTTACATGTTTAATCATCACCGGTACAGGGGGCGTTACGTGTGTAAGTGGCACTGGTACAGGGAGCATTGCGTGTTTAATCGTCACTGGTACATGGGGTGTTACGTGTGTAAGCGGCACTGGTACAGGGAGCGTTACGTGTGCAAACGTCACTGGTACAGGGAGCGCTACGTGTGTAATTGTCTCTGGTACAGGGGGTGTTACGTGTGTAAGCATCACTGGTATAGGGGACGTTACGCGTGCAGGTGTCACTGGCACAGGGAGCGTTACGTGTGTGTCACTCACAGGGGGTGTTACGTGTCTAAGCGTCACTGGTACAGGGAGTGTTACGTGTGTAAGCGTCACTGGTATATGGGATGTTACGTGTCTAAGCGGCACTGGTATATGGGATGTTACGTGTCTAAGCGGCACTGGTACAAGGGGCGTTACTTGTGTAAGCGTCACTACTACAGGGGGCGTTACGTATGTAAGCGTCACTACTACAGGGGGCATTACATGTGTAATCGTCTCTGGTACAGGTGGTGTTACGTGTGTAAGCGTCACTACTACAGGGGGTATTATGTGCGCTATCCCTTTGTAAAGTATGGGAGAGCGCAAATTTATAGTTTGCAGGGGGGCACCGAACACCCTAGCACCGGCCCTGTTTCTAGTATTACATACTATTCACAGACACTGCCCTTATTGAACCTTTTCAGACCATATCAACCTCGTGGACCTAACTATGTGATGAGTGAGTCCTCAGCCAGTGCCACAGTTAAGCACTAATGCCTGCTGCATATAGAGACTGAGACACTTTTGGTTAGACAGAAAAGGGGAGCACCAAGCAGCTACTGTATTAGCAGCATATAACCTGCCTCCCCCTCCCAGTATAATACAAGCTGTAACAAGGGTGCATACCCTGCCACAGCCTCAGTGTCGGACTGGGGCATGAAGGGCCCACCGGGGGAATGCAGTGATATGGGCCCATACATACTTACCGACATTCTGGCTGCTCTCTGCGGGAGAGAGCAGCCAGGTCGGCTCAACAGGCGGGCTGGGAGCAATTTGACGAATGGAGGGGGTGGGCCGGAGGCAGTATGGGGGCGGAGCAAGGGCGGGGGCGTGGTTACAGTGATGCCTTCTTTACGCCACGCCCCCCGCTCTGTAATGCCGCGATCACCGGCATTACAATGCAGGGGGCGTGGCTATGATGACGCGATTCAGCAAGAATCGCGTCATCGTCTGCCCGGACCGCCCACTTTACACAAAAAGTGGGCGGACGGCAGGGGGGACCCCGTCAAATCGGGAGACTTGCCTGCTCTTCCGGGGGGCCGGGAGGGTCACCCGATTTTCGGGAGCCTCCCGGCCATTCCGGGAGAGTAGGCAAGTATGGGCCCATACTTAGGGGTGTAGCCAGCCTAAAAAGGGGGGTGTGGCCAGCCTCCACATAGGCTTTTAATACACAATAGTTTAGTGCAGTGTAATGCAACATATCTACCATGTATAATACAAGTGCACAGTCTGGAACCTGATCCCTAGAGAAAGGAGTGGGCCCTCAGGCAGTGGGGCCTACCGGTGGTTTCCCTGGTACCCCTGTGGGCCAGTCCGACCCTGCACAGCCTGCATGGTGTGAGAGATTATTCAAGTCACCATACATTGGGGGAATTAAAATGTTTGAGAAGTCAGTTGGGTGTCAGTTATTTCCTATCTAATAGACAGGAAAAAACAGACACCCAACCGACTTTTCATACATTTGAATTCCCCCCATTGAATGTGCAAATAAATGGATAGCATTATCATAACTTCAGGATTACAAGACTGCTAATACAGTTTGTCCATCTCTAAAGCCACATAATATACTTCTATTGTCTGTAGCTGAGTTCAATTGCCTGTAAATCGGAGGGTTGTGGACAGGAACTCACTGTGGAGCTCTGATTTACAGTTATGCATCTGTGCAGTGCAAATGTTTCCTAGGCTGATTGAAGTGTAGTAATCTCTCCTGCTACAGCTTGCACCACGTAAAGTGTTCACTAGCACATCCCTGATCAAAAGAGCACCCTTCAGAGCTGCAACACTGTTCACTGTTAGATTCTTGCAACAAACGTGGATTATGGATTATATTCTGAAGAGTAGTGAATACTTCTAAATCGCTCTACCATTTCGTGGCTAAAACCAAGCTTAGACCTTTTCTGGATTTTATATATATGCATATATTAGAGATGAGCGCCTGAAATTTTTCGGGTTTTGTGTTTTGGTTTTGGGTTCGGTTCCGCGGCCGTGTTTTGGGTTCGAACGCGTTTTGGCAAAACCTCACCGAATTTTTTTTGTCGGATTCGGGTGTGTTTTGGATTCGGGTGTTTTTTTCAAAAAACACTAAAAAACAGCTTAAATCATAGAATTTGGGGGTCATTTTGATCCCAAAGTATTATTAACCTCAAAAACCATAATTTACACTCATTTTCAGTCTATTCTGAATACCTCACACCTCACAATATTATTTTTAGTCCTAAAATTTGCACCGAGGTCGCTGGATGACTAAGCTAAGCGACCCTAGTGGCCGACACAAACACCGGGCCCATCTAGGAGTGGCACTGCAGTGTCACGCAGGATGGCCCTTCCAAAAAACCCTCCCCAAACAGCACATGACGCAAAGAAAAAAAGAGGCGCAATGAGGTAGCTGTGTGAGTAAGATTAGCGACCCTAGTGGCCGACACAAACACCGGGCCCATCTAGGAGTGGCACTGCAGTGTCACGCAGGATGTCCCTTCCAAAAAACCCTCCCCAAACAGCACATGACGCAAAGAAAAAAAGAGGCGCAATGAGGTAGCTGTGTGAGTAAGATTAGCGACCCTAGTGGCCGACACAAACACCGGGCCCATCTAGGAGTGGCACTGCAGTGTCACGCAGGATGGCCCTTCCAAAAAACCCTCCCCAAACAGCACATGACGCAAAGAAAAAAAGAGGCGCAATGAGGTAGCTGTGTGAGTAAGATTAGCGACCCTAGTGGCCGACACAAACACCGGGCCCATCTAGGAGTGGCACTGCAGTGTCACGCAGGATGTCCCTTCCAAAAAACCCTCCCCAAACAGCACATGACGCAAAGAAAAAAAGAGGCGCAATGAGGTAGCTGTGTGAGTAAGATTAGCGACCCTAGTGGCCGACACAAACACCGGGCCCATCTAGGAGTGGCACTGCAGTGTCACGCAGGATGTCCCTTCCAAAAAACCCTCCCCAATCAGCACATGATGCAAAGAAAAAGAAAAGAAAAAAGAGGTGCAAGATGGAATTGTCCTTGGGCCCTCCCACCCACCCTTATGTTGTATAAACAAAACAGGACATGCACACTTTAACCAACCCATCATTTCAGTGACAGGGTCTGCCACACGACTGTGACTGATATGACGGGTTGGTTTGGACCCCCCCCAAAAAAGAAGCAATTAATCTCTCCTTGCACAAACTGGCTCTACAGAGGCAAGATGTCCACCTCATCTTCACCCTCCGATATATCACCGTGTACATCCCCCTCCTCACAGATTATCAATTCGTCCCCACTGGAATCCACCATCTCAGCTCCCTGTGTACTTTGTGGAGGCAATTGCTGCTGGTCAATGTCTCCGCGGAGGAATTGATTATAATTCATTTTAATGAACATCATCTTCTCCACATTTTCTGGATGTAACCTCGTACGCCGATTGCTGACAAGGTGAGCGGCGGCACTAAACACTCTTTCGGAGTACACACTTGTGGGAGGGCAACTTAGGTAGAATAAAGCCAGTTTGTGCAAGGGCCTCCAAATTGCCTCTTTTTCCTGCCAGTATAAGTACGGACTGTGTGACGTGCCTACTTGGATGCGGTCACTCATATAATCCTCCACCATTCTATCAATGTTGAGAGAATCATATGCAGTGACAGTAGACGACATGTCCGTAATCGTTGTCAGGTCCTTCAGTCCGGACCAGATGTCAGCATCAGCAGTCGCTCCAGACTGCCCTGCATCACCGCCAGCGGGTGGGCTCGGAATTCTGAGCCTTTTCCTCGCACCCCCAGTTGCGGGAGAATGTGAAGGAGGAGATGTTGACAGGTCGCGTTCCGCTTGACTTGACAATTTTGTCACCAGCTGGTCTTTCAACCCCAGCAGACCTGTGTCTGCCGGAAAGAGAGATCCAAAGTAGGCTTTAAATCTAGGATCGAGCACGGTGGCCAAAATGTAGTGCTCTGATTTCAACAGATTGACCACCCGTGAATCCTTGTTAAGCGAATTAAGGGCTGCATCCACAAGTCCCACATGCCTAGCGGAATCGCTCCCTTTTAGCTCCTTCTTCAATGCCTCCAGCTTCTTCTGCAAAAGCCTGATGAGGGGAATGACCTGACTCAGGCTGGCAGTGTCTGAACTGACTTCACGTGTGGCAAGTTCAAAGGGCATCAGAACCTTGCACAACGTTGAAATCATTCTCCACTGCACTTGAGACAGGTGCATTCCACCTCCTATATCGTGCTCAATTGTATAGGCTTGAATGGCCTTTTGCTGCTCCTCCAACCTCTGAAGCATATAGAGGGTTGAATTCCACCTCGTTACCACTTCTTGCTTCAGATGATGGCAGGGCAGGTTCAGTAGTTTTTGGTGGTGCTCCAGTCTTCTGTACGTGGTGCCTGTACGCCGAAAGTGTCCCGCAATTTTTCTGGCCACCGACAGCATCTCTTGCACGCCCCTGTCGTTTTTTTAAAAATTCTGCACCACCAAATTCAAGGTATGTGCAAAACATGGGACGTGCTGGAATTTGCCCATATTTAATGCACACACAATATTGCTGGCGTTGTCCGATGCCACAAATCCACAGGAGAGTCCAATTGGGGTAAGCCATTCCGCGATGATCTTCCTCAGTTGCCGTAAGAGGTTTTCAGCTGTGTGCGTATTCTGGAAAGCGGTGATACAAAGCGTAGCCTGCCTAGGAAAGAGTTGGCGTTTGCGAGATGCTGCTACTGGTGCCGCCGCTGCTGTTCTTGCGGCGGGAGTCCATACATCTACCCAGTGGGCTGTCACAGTCATATAGTCCTGACCCTGCCCTGCTCCACTTGTCCACATGTCCGTGGTTAAGTGGACATTGGGTACAACTGCATTTTTTAGGACACTGGTGAGTCTTTTTCTGACGTCCGTGTACATTCTCGGTATCGCCTGCCTAGAGAAGTGGAACCTAGATGGTATTTGGTAACGGGGGCACACTGCCTCAATAAATTGTCTAGTTCCCTGTGAACTAACGGCGGATACCGGACGCACGTCTAACACCAACATAGTTGTCAAGGCCTCAGTTATCCGCTTTGCAGTAGGATGACTGCTGTGATATTTCATCTTCCTCGCAAAGGACTGTTGAACAGTCAATTGCTTACTGGAAGTAGTACAAGTGGGCTTACGACTTCCCCTCTGGGATGACCATCGACTCCCAGCGGCAACAACAGCAGCGCCAGCAGCAGTAGGCGTTACACGCAAGGATGCATCGGAGGAATCCCAGGCAGGAGAGGACTCGTCAGAATTGCCAGTGACATTGCCTGCAGGACTATTGGCATTCCTGGGGAAGGAGGAAATTGACACTGAGGGAGTTGGTGGGGTGGTTTGCGTGAGCTTGGTTACAAGAGGAAGGGATTTACTGGTCAGTTGACTGCTTCCGCTGTCACCCAAAGTTTTTGAACTTGTCACTGACTTATTATGAATGCGCTGCAGGTGACGTATAAGGGAGGATGTTCCGAGGTGGTTAACGTCCTTACCCCTACTTATTACAGCTTGACAAAGGGAACACACGGCTTGACACCTGTTGTCCGCATTTCTGGTGAAATACCTCCACACCGAAGAGCTGATTTTTTTGGTATTTTCACCTGGCATGTCAACGGCCATATTCCTCCCACGGACAACAGGTGTCTCCCCGGGTGCCTGACTTAAACAAACCACCTCACCATCAGAATCCTCCTGGTCAATTTCCTCCCCAGCGCCAGCAACACCCATATCCTCCTCATCCTGGTGTACTTCAACACTGACATCTTCAATCTGACTATCAGGAACTGGACTGCGGGTGCTCCTTCCAGCACTTGCAGGGGGCGTGCAAATGGTGGAAGGCGCATGCTCTTCACGTCCAGTGTTGGGAAGGTCAGGCATCGCAACCGACACAATTGGACTCTCCTTGTGGATTTGGGATTTCGAAGAATGCACAGTTCTTTGCTGTGCTGCTTTTGCCAGCTTGAGTCTTTTCATTTTTCTAGCGAGAGGCTGAGTGCTTCCATCCTCATGTGAAGCTGAACCACTAGCCATGAACATAGGCCAGGGCCTCAGCCGTTCCTTGCCACTCCGTGTGGTAAATGGCATATTGGCAAGTTTACGCTTCTCCTCCGACAATTTTATTTTAGGTTTTGGAGTCCTTTTTTTACTGATATTTGGTGTTTTGGATTTGACATGCTCTGTACTATGACATTGGGCATCGGCCTTGGCAGACGACGTTGCTGGCATTTCATCGTCTCGGCCATGACTAGTGGCAGCAGCTTCAGCACGAGGTGGAAGTGGATCTTGATCTTTCCCTAATTTTGGAACCTCAACATTTTTGTTCTCCATATTTTAATAGGCACAACTAAAAGGCACCTCAGGTAAACAATGGAGATGGATGGATTGGATACTAGTATACAATTATGGACGGGCTGCCGAGTGCCGACACAGAGGTAGCCACAGCCGTGAACTACCGCACTGTACTGTGTCTGCTGCTAATATATAGACTGGTTGATAAAGAGATAGTATACTCGTAACTAGTATGTATGTATAAAGAAAGAAAAAAAAACCACGGTTAGGTGGTATATACAATTATGGACGGGCTGCCGAGTGCCGACACAGAGGTAGCCACAGCCGTGAACTACCGCACTGTACTGTGTCTGCTGCTAATATATAGACTGGTTGATAAAGAGATAGTATACTCGTAACTAGTATGTATGTATAAAGAAAGAAAAAAAAACCACGGTTAGGTGGTATATACAATTATGGACGGGCTGCCGAGTGCCGACACAGAGGTAGCCACAGCCGTGAACTACCGCACTGTACTGTGTCTGCTGCTAATATAGACTGGTTGATAAAGAGATAGTATACTCGTAACTAGTATGTATGTATAAAGAAAGAAAAAAAAACCACGGTTAGGTGGTATATACAATTATGGACGGGCTGCCGAGTGCCGACACAGAGGTAGCCACAGCCGTGAACTACCGCACTGTACTGTGTCTGCTGCTAATATAGACTGGTTGATAAAGAGATAGTATACTCGTAACTAGTATGTATGTATAAAGAAAGAAAAAAAAACCACGGTTAGGTGGTATATACAATTATGGACGGGCTGCCGAGTGCCGACACAGAGGTAGCCACAGCCGTGAACTACCGCACTGTACTGTGTCTGCTGCTAATATATAGACTGGTTGATAAAGAGATAGTATACTCGTAACTAGTATGTATGTATAAAGAAAGAAAAAAAAACCACGGTTAGGTGGTATATACAATTATGGACGGGCTGCCGAGTGCCGACACAGAGGTAGCCACAGCCGTGAACTACCGCACTGTACTGTGTCTGCTGCTAATATATAGACTGGTTGATAAAGAGATAGTATACTCGTAACTAGTATGTATGTATAAAGAAAGAAAAAAAAACCACGGTTAGGTGGTATATACAATTATGGACGGGCTGCCGAGTGCCGACACAGAGGTAGCCACAGCCGTGAACTACCGCACTGTACTGTGTCTGCTGCTAATATAGACTGGTTGATAAAGAGATAGTATACTCGTAACTAGTATGTATGTATAAAGAAAGAAAAAAAAACCACGGTTAGGTGGTATATACAATTATGGACGGGCTGCCGAGTGCCGACACAGAGGTAGCCACAGCCGTGAACTACCGCACTGTACTGTGTCTGCTGCTAATATAGACTGGTTGATAAAGAGATAGTATACTCGTAACTAGTATGACTATAAATAAAGAAAAAAAAACCACGGTTAGGTGGTATATACAATTATGGACGGGCTGCCGAGTGCCGACACAGAGGTAGCCACAGCCGTGAACTACCGCACTGTACTGTGTCTGCTGCTAATATATAGACTGGTTGATAAAGAGATAGTATACTCGTAACTAGTATGTATGTATAAAGAAAGAAAAAAAAACCACGGTTAGGTGGTATATACAATTATGGACGGGCTGCCGAGTGCCGACACAGAGGTAGCCACAGCCGTGAACTACCGCACTGTACTGTGTCTGCTGCTAATATAGACTGGTTGATAAAGAGATAGTATACTACTAATATTATATATACTGGTGGTCAGGTCACTGGTCACTAGTCACACTGGCAGTGGCACTCCTGCAGCAAAAGTGTGCACTGTTTAATTTTAATATAATATTATGTACTCCTGGCTCCTGCTATAACCTATAACTGGCACTGCAGTAGTGCTCCCCAGTCACAATTATAAGCTGTGTGAGCTGAGCAGTCAGACAGATATATAATATATATAGATGATGCAGCACACTGGCCTGAGCCTGAGCAGTGCACACAGATATGGTATGTGACTGACTGAGTCACTGTGTGTATCGCTTTTTTCAGGCAGAGAACGGATATATTAAATAAACTGCACTGTGTGTCTGGTGGTCACTCACTATATAATATATTATGTACTCCTGGCTCCTGCTATAACCTATAACTGGCACTGCAGTAGTGCTCCCCAGTCTCCCCCACAATTATAAGCTGTGTGAGCTGAGCAGTCAGACAGATATATATATAATATTATATATAGATAATAGATGATGCAGCACACTGGCCTGAGCCTGAGCAGTGCACACAGATATGGTATGTGACTGAGTCACTGTGTGCTGTGTATCGCTTTTTTCAGGCAGAGAACGGATTATAAAGTAAACTGCACTGTCCTCACTAGTAAACTCTCTCCACTCAGTCTCTACACTTCTACAGTAACAGTACTCCTCCTAGTCAGCTCCAGTAAATCTCTCTCAGTCTCTTATAATCTAAATGGAGAGGACGCCAGCCACGTCCTCTCCCTATCAATCTCAATGCACGTGTGAAAATGGCGGCGACGCGCGGCTCCTTATATAGAATCCGAGTCTCGCGATAGAATCCGAGCCTCGCGAGAATCCGACAGCGTCATGATGACGTTCGGGCGCGCTCGGGTTAACCGAGCAAGGCGGGAAGATCCGAGTCGCTCGGACCCGTGAAAAAAAACATGAAGTTCTGGCGGGTTCGGATTCAGAGAAACCGAACCCGCTCATCTCTAGCATATATATCCCGATTCAAATTGCTATTGACGTCATACTGGAATCTCTTATCTCACCCTGAACGTGTGCCAGAATCATATTCCAGGGACATTTATATGTTGAACTGTCATAGTGATATGGTATATGTGGTTCTTGCTAATGTACTGAGATATTACTGTAAAGTCATTCATATTATTTGATATGCTGATTGAATGTGACTATTTCCACTGAAAGTGATTAATATTTACATGACAAGTTTTCAGATTGCATTCATCATATTCTACGCTCTATTATTGCATTTATGTTATTTAAATAACATGCCTCATAGAGTCCTTAATCGCCATATTCCAGACTGTGCTTGTGCTTCTCCAAAATCACCAGTGAATCTGTAGTGGAGACCGTAACCTGACGACTTGGACGAAGAACTGAGAGAACCAGATCAGGTCAGTGAATTACCTCCACACCTCTCACTGCACACGGCAGGATATCACAAATGTGCGTCTTAATCGCAATTAATTATGACAAAACCACTTAAAGAGACTGCATTAATTAACTTTATATGCAACACTTGTATGCGACACTGACTTAATTCATACCTCCCAACTTTGATCTCAGCGGTGGAGGGACAGCAAAGGCGTGCGCCCGTTTTAGGGGGTGTGACCTAATGGCAAGGGACGTGGCTTCGCGGCAAGAGCCGCAATCGCAAGCCACGCCCCCATTTTTGTCATTATGGGGGCATGAACAGCGCTGTGAGAGCTGCTGGTCATGCTCCCTGTCCCTCTCTGCCGTGAATAGACGCTGTGCGCATGCGCACAGCATCTATTCACCGCTGCTCTCCACAGAGCAGCGAGTGACAGGGAGGGTTCTCCCAACTGCCCCCCCACTCGCGGGACACTGCGACCCGCGGGTGGGACAGCGGGACAGACCGTGAGAAACGGAACTGTCCCGCCAAAATCGGGACAGTTGGGAGGTATGTTAATTCGTATACGAAGCACAGTAAAAGTTGGTATGAAAAAAGCCACCACCACTGCAGCATGGGACTTCGTATAAAGATTCAGAAAATAGTCACACACAGATATGCAAGTGTCACATATCAAATGATTCAGTGTAGTTTGTGAAGCGGTTTTATTGCATTGCGCTGTGACTAAGAGGGACATTCACATGAAAAATATGTTCAGCGCAAGCTGATCCGCAACAGAGCCCGGTATGCTGAGAAGGGATGTTTGGTGCAACTGTAGCAATAGTGTATGAGGACACATCTGTAAGTAGTACAAGTGAGTGTGTGATGCCCCAAAGTCACAAGGTATCACTATTAAAATGTGTGCATTATTTGTAGTAGTATGCAGGTTATAAACAGTACACGCCAGCGGAATCCAGATACAGCAGACAGTCCAAGTACTTAACCAGGTGTTTGAATTATTGAAGTGTAAAAGAGGTGTTTGTACAGCCGTACTCATAGTTATACACTCATTGGATCTGGACAGAGCATAGTTTGAGCAGAAAAATAAGATTTTACTCACCGGTAAATCTATTTCTCGTAGTCCGTAGTGGATGCTGGGACTCCGTAAGGACCATGGGGAAAAGCGGCTCCGCAGGAGACTGGGCACAACTAAAGAAAGCTTTAGGACTACCTGGTGTGCACTGGCTCCTCCCACTATGACCCTCCTCCAAGCCTCAGTTAGGATACTGTGCCCGGAAGAGCTGACACAATAAGGAAGGATTTTGAATCCCGGGTAAGACTCATACCAGCCACACCAATCACACCGTATAACTCGTGATATTATACCCAGTTAACAGTATGAAATATAACTGAGCCTCTCAACAGATGGCTCAACAATAACCCTTTAGTTAACAATAACTATATACAAGTATTGCAGACAATCCGCACTTGGGATGGGCGCCCAGCATCCACTACGGACTACGAGAAATAGAATTACCGGTGAGTAAAATCTTATTTTCTCTGACGTCCTAAGTGGATGCTGGGACTCCGTAAGGACCATGGGGATTATACCAAAGCTCCCAAACGGGCGGGAGAGTGCGGATGACTCTGCAGCACCGAATGAGCAAACTCTAGGTCCTCCTCAGCCAGGGTATCAAACTTGTAGACTCTTGCAAAAATGTTTGAACCCGACCAAGTAACAGCTCGGCAAAGTTGTAAAGCCGAGACCCCTCGGGCAGCCGCCCAAGAAGAGCCCACTTTCCTCGTGGAATGGGCTTTTACAGATTTAGGGTGCGGCAGTCCAGCTGCAGCATGTGCAAGTTGAATCGTGCTACAGATCCAGCGAGCAATAGTCTGCTTAGAAGCAGGAGCACCCAGCTTGTTGGGTGCATACAGGATAAATAGCGAGTCAGTTTTCCTGACTCCAGCCGTCCTGGAAACATATACTTTTCAGGGCCCTGACTACGTCCAGTAACTTGGAATCCTCCAAGTCCCAAGTAGCCGCAGGCACCACAATAGGTTGGTTCACATGAAAACTGATACCACCTTAGGAAGGAATTGGGAACGAGTCCACAATTCCGCCTTATCCATATAAAATACAGATAAGGGCTTTTGTATGACAAAGCCGCCAATTCTGATACACGCCTGGCCGACGCCAAGGCCCACAGCATGACCACTTTCAACGTGAGGTATTGTAGCTCCACGGATTTAAGTGGCTCAACCCAATGCGACTTCAGGAAATCCAACACCACGTTGAGATCCCACGGTGCCACCTGAGGCACAAACGGGGGCTGACTATGCAGCACTCCCTTAACAAAAGTCTGAACTTCAGGCAGTGAAGCCAGTTCTATTTTGGAAGAAAATCGATAGAGCCGAAATCTGGGCCTTAATGGAACCCAATTTTAGGCCCATAGACACCTCTGACTGTAGGAAGCGCAGAAATCGACCTACAGTAGCTGAAATTTCTCCTTTGGGGCCTTCCTGGCCTCACAGCACGCAACATATTTCCGCCATATGCGGTGATAATGGTTTGCGTTCACTTCTGACCTAGCTTTAAATAGCGTAGAGATAACTTCCTCCGGAATGCCCTTTTCCTTCAGGATCCGGCGTTCAACCGCCAGGCCGTCAAACGCAGCCGCGGTACGTCTTGGAACAGACAGGCCCCCTGCTGCAGGTCCTGTCTGAGCGGCAGAGGCCATGGGTCCTCTGAGATCATTTATTGGAGTTCTGGTTACCAAGCTCTTCTTGGCCAACCCGGAACAATGAGTATAGTTCTTACTCCTCTCCTTCTTATTATTCTCATTACCCTGGGTAAGAGAGGCAGAGAAGGGAACACATACACCGACTGGTACACCCACGGTGTTACCAGAGCGTCCACAGCTATCGCCTGAGGGTCCCTTGACCTGGCGCAATATCTTTGTAGCTGTTTGTTGAGGCGGGACGCCATTATGTCCACCTGCGGCCTTTCCCAACAGTGTACAATCACTTGGAAGACTTCTGGATGAAGTCCCCACTCTCCCGGGTGGAGGTAGTGTCTTCTGAGAAAGTCTGCTTCTCAGTTGTCCACTCCGGGAATGAACACTGCTGACAGTGCTAACACATGATTTTCCGCCCATCGGAGAATCCTTGTGGTTTCTGCCATCGCCATCCTGCTTCTTGTGCTGCCCTGTCGGTTTACATGAGCGACCGCCGTGATGTTGTCTGACTGGATCAGCACCGGCCGGTGTTGAAGCAGGGGTCTAGCCTGACGTAGGGCATTGTAAATGGCCCTTAGTTCCAGAATATTTATGTGTAGGGAAGTCTCCTGACTTTTCCATAGCCTTGGAAGTTTCTTCCCTGTGTGACTGCCCCCCAGCCTCGAAGGCTGGCATCCGTGGTCACCAGGACCCAGTCCTGTATGCCGAATCTGCGGCCCCCTAGAAGATGAGCACTCTGCAGCCACCACAACAGCGACACCCTGGCCCTTGGAGACAGGGTTATCCGCCGATGCATCTGAAGATGCGACCCGGACCACTTGTCCCACAGATCCCACTGGAAGATCCTTGTATGGGACCTGGCGAATGGAATTTCTTCGTAAGAAGCTACCATCTTTCCCAGGGCTCGCGTGCATTGATGCACCGACACCTGTATTTGTATTAGGAGGTCTCTGTCTAGAGATGACAACTCCTTGGACTTCTCCGGGAGAAACCCTTTTTATCCTGTTCTGTGTCCAGAACCATACCCAGGAACAGTAGACGCGTCGTAGGAACCAGCTGCGACTTTGGAATATTCAGAAACCAGCCGTGCTGTTGTAGCACTTCCCGAGATAGTGCTACTCCGACGAACAACTGCTCCCTGGACCTCGCCTTTATAAGGAGATCGTCCAAGTACGGGATAATTATTTCGGCCATTACCTTGGTAAATACCTCGGTGCCGGGGACAGACCAACGGCAACGTCTGGAATTGGTAATGACCATCCTGTACCACAATTTTGAGGTACTCCTGGTGAAGAGGGTAAATAGGGACATGCAGGTAAGCATCCTTGATGTCCAGTGATACCATGAAATTCTCCAGGCTTGCAATAATCGCCCTGAGCGATTCCATTTTGAACTTGAACCTTCGTATATAAGTGTTCAAGGATTTCAATTTTAGAATGGGTCTCACCGAACCGTCTGGTTTCGGTACCACAACATTTTGGAATAGTAACCCCGGCCTTGTTGAAGGAGGGGTACCTTGATTTCACCTGCTGGAAGTACAGCTTGTGAATTGCCGCCAGTACTACCTCCCTTTCTCCGAGGGCAGCAGGTAAGGCTGATGTGAGGTAACGGCGAGGGGGAGTCGCCTCGAACTCCAGCCTGTATCCCTGTGATACTACTTGCAGAACCTAGGGATCCACCTGTGGGCAAGCCCACTGGTCCCTGATGTTCCCGAGACGCGCCCCCACCGCACCTGTCTCCACCTGTGGAGCCCGAGCGTCATGTGGTGGACTCAGAGGAAGCGGGGGAAGATTTTTGATCCTGGGAACTGGCTGTCTGGTGCAGCTTTTTCCTTCTTCCCTTGCCTCTGTGCAGAAAGGAAGCGCCTTTGACCCGCTTGCTTTTCTGAAGCCGAAAGGACTGTACCTGAAAATACGGTGCTTTCTTAGGCTGTGAGGAAACCTGAGGTAAAAAATTTTCTTCCCAGCTGTTGCTGTGGATACGATGTCCCAGAGACCATCCCCAAACAATTCCTCACCCTTATAAGGCAGAATCTCCATGTGCCTTTTAAAGGCAGCATCACCTGTCCACTGCCGGGTTTCTAATACCCTCCTGGCAGAATGGACATTGCATTAATTCTGGATGCCAGCCGGCAAATATCCCTCTGTGCATCCTTCATATATAAGACGACGTCTTTAATATGCTCTATGTTAGCAAAATATTATCCCTGTCTAGGGTATTAATATTATCTGACAGGGTATCAGACCACGCTGCAGCAGCACTATTTATGCTGAGGCAATTGCAGGTCTCAGTATAGAACCTGAGTGTGTATATACAGACTTCAGGATAGCCTCCTGCTTTTTATCAGCAGGCTCCTTCAAGGTGGCCGTATCCTAAGACGGCAGTGCCACCTTTTTTTACAAACGTGTGAGCGCCTTATCCACCCTAGGGGATATCTCCCAACGTGACCTATCCTCTGGCGGGAAAGGGTACGCCATCAGTAACTTTTTAGAAATTACCAGTTTCTTATCGGGGGAACCCACGCTTCTTTACACACTTCATTCATTCATCTGATGGGGGAACAAAACACTGGCTGCTTTTTCTCCCCAAAAATAAAACCCCTTTTATGTGGTACTTGGGTTCATGTCAGAAATGTGTAACACATTTTTCATTGCCGAGATCATGTAACGGATGTTCCTAGTGGATTGTGTATATATCTCAACCTCGTCGACACTGGAGTCAGACTCCGTGTCGACATCTGTGTCTGCCATCTGAGGTAACGGGCGTTTTTTGAGCCCCTGATGGCCTTTGAGACGCCTGGGCAGGCGCGGGCTGAGAAGCCGGCTGTCCCACAGCTGTTACGTCATCCAGCCTTTTATGTAAGGAAATTACATTGTCGGTTAATACCTTCCACCTATCCATCCACTCTGGTGTCGGCCCCACAGGGGGCGACATCCCATTTATCGGCCTCTGCTCCGCCTCCACGTAACCTCCCTCATCCAACATGTCGACACAGCCGTACCGACACACCGCACACACACAGGGAATGCTCTGACTGAGGACAGGACCCCACAAAGTCCTTTGGGGAGACAGAGAGAGAGTATGCCAGCACACACCAGAGCGCTATATAATGCATGGATTAACACTATAACTGAGTGATTTTTCCCCCCAATAGCTGCTTGTATACATATATTGCGCCTAAATTTAGTGCCCCCCCCTCTCTTTTTAACCCTTTGAGCCTGAAAACTACAGGGGAGAGCCTGGGGAGCTGTCTTCCAGCTGCACTGTGAAGAAAAAATGGCGCCAGTGTGCTGAGGGAGATAGCCCCGCCCCTTTTTCGGCGGACTTTTCTCCCGCTTTTTTATGGATTCTGGCAGGGGTAATTTATCACATATATAGCCCTCGGACTATATATTGTGATGATTTGCCAGCCAAGGTGTCTTATATTGCCCTCAGGGCGCCCCCCCCCAGCGCCCTGCACCCATCAGTGACCGGAGTGTGAGGTGTGCATGAGGAGCAATGGCGCACAGCTGCAGTACTGTGCGCTACCTTGTTGAAGACAGAAGTCTTCTGCCGCCGATTTTCCAGAACACTTCTTGCTTCTGGCTCTGTAAGGGGGCCGGAGGCGCGGCTCCGGGAACGAACACCAAGGTCGGGTCCTGCGGTCGATCCCTCTGGAGCTAATGGTGTCCAGTAGCCTAAGAAGCCCAAACTACCACCTGTTAGGTAGGTTCGCTTCTTCTCCCCTTAGTCCCTCGCTGCAGTGAGTCTGTTGCCAGCAGATCTCACTGTAAAATAAAAAACCTAAATATACTTTCTTTCTAGGAGCTCAGGAGAGCCCCTAGTGTGCATCCAGCTCAGCCGGGCACAAGATTCTAACTGAGGTCTGGAGGAGGGTCATAGTGGGAGGAGCCAGTGCACACCAGGTAGTCCTAAAGCTTTCTTTAGTTGTGCCCAGTCTCCTGCGGAGCCGCTATTCCCCATGGTCCTTACGGAGTCCCAGCATCCACTTAGGACGTCAGAGAAATACAGTACAGAGGACAAGCTGGTCATGTATGAGGGTAGTGGTGCAGCAATGTAACAGTATGTGCAGGATACAATGCAGGATATTCTCAGAAATATTCAGGGCCACCAGAGCTAAGTGGAACATGTCTGTGTCCCACTGTTACACTAATGCAGTAACAAGATGGTGGCATGCTTGCACAGAAGAATAATTGGTAGCCATCATGGTAAAGGATAATGGGGGTGATTCCAAGTTGATCGCAGCAGGAAATTTTTTAGCAGTTGGGCAAAACCATGTGCACTGCAGGGGGGGCAGATATACCATTTGCAGAGAGAGTTAGATTTGGGTGGGTTATTTTGTTACTGTGCAGGGTAAATACTGGCTGCTTTATTTTTACACTGCAATTTAGATTGCAGATTGAACACACCACACCCAAATCTAACTCTCTCTGCACATGTTATATCTGCCCCACCTGCCAGTGCACATGGTTTTGGCCAACTGCTAAAAAATGTCCTGCTGCGATCAACTTGGAATTACCCCCAATGCTTCATACTTGGAGACACATGGAGACAGTGTAACATCACTTTGCTTTGTCTTGGAGCTGCACTGCTATGAGAGACTACAGCCCCAACATTCCTCTGGCATACCTCCTAAAATATGGGAGTTTAAAAGTGGGTGGGACCTATTGAAGGGTGCGTAGTCTTACACGCTTCTGTTGTCATCAATCTGGTTGTATTTGCCACACTCTATGTTCCATGCAGAGTAGAGATGAGCGGGTTCGGTTCCTCGGAATCCGAACCCGCCCGAACTTCAGCTTTTTTTACACGGATCCGAGCGACTCGGATCTTCCCGCCTTGCTCGGTTAACCCGAGCGCGCCCGAACGTCATCATGACGCTGTCGGATTCTCGCGAGGCTCGGATTCTATCGCGAGACTCGGATTCTATATAAGGAGCCGCGCGTCGCCGCCATTTTACACGTGCATTGAGATTGATAGTGAGAGGACGTGGCTGGCGTCCTCTCCGTTTAGAGAAGAAATAGATAGGAGAGTGAGAGTGAGACAGTGACACTTCATTTACTGGAGCTTAGGAGGAGTACTCAGACAGAGAGTGCAGAATTTTGCTGATAGTATATTAGTTAGTTATACTAGTGACAGAGTGAGACAGTGACACTTCATTTACTGGAGCTTAGGAGGAGTACTCAGACAGAGAGTGCAGAATTTTGCTGATAGTATTAGTTAGTTATACTAGTGACTGACCAGTGACCACCTCCACCAGTGCAGTTTTATATTATTTAATATAATCCGTTCTCTGCCTGAAAAAACGATACACAGTGACTCAGTCACATACCATATCTGTGCTCAGCCCAGTGTGCTGCTGCATCATCTATGTATAATATCTGACTGTGCTCACACAGCTTAATTGTGGGGGAGACTGGGGAGCAGTTAGGTTATAGCAGGAGCCAGGAGTACATATTAAAAAATTAAACAGTGCACACTTTTTTTCTGCAGGAGTGCCACTGCCAGTGTGACTGACCAGTGACCTGACCACCAGTATATAGTATACTATATTGTATTGTGAATGTCTGCCTGTAAAAGTTAAACACACGTCGTGTGACTTGTGTGGTGTTTTTTTATTCTATAAAATAAAAAACTCATTCTGCTGACAGACAGTGTCCAGCAGGTCCGTCATTATATAATATATACCTGTCCGGCTGCAGTAGTGATATATATATATTTTTTATATCATTATTTATGATCCAGTCGCAGCAGACACAGTACGGTAGTTCACGGCTGTAGCTACCTCTGTGTCGGCACTCGGCAGTCCATCCATAATTGTATACCACCTACCCGTGGGTTTTTTTTTCTTTCTTCTTTATACATACTACATCTCATTATCATCCAGTCTATATTAGCAGCAGACACAGTACAGTACGGTAGTCCACGGCTGTAGATACCTCTGTGTCGGCACTCGGCAGTCCGTCCATAATTGTATACCACCTACCCGTGGTTTTTTTTTTCTTTCTTCTTTATACATACTACATCTCATTATCAACCAGTCTATATTAGCAGCAGACACAGTACGGTAGTCCACGGCTGTAGCTACCTCTGTGTCGGCACTCGGCAGTCCGTCCATAATTGTATACCACCTACCCGTGGTTTTTTTTTTCTTTCTTCTTTATACATACTACATCTCATTATCAACCAGTCTATATTAGCAGCAGACACAGTACGGTAGTCCACGGCTGTAGCTACCTCTGTGTCGGCACTCGGCAGTCCGTCCATAATTGTATACCACCTACCCGTGGTTTTTTTTTTCTTTCTACTTTATACATACTACATCTCATTATCATCCAGTCTATATTAGCAGCAGACACAGTACAGTATGGTAGTCCACGGCTGTAGCTACCTCTGTGTCGGCACTCGGCAGTCCATCCATAATTGTATACCACCTACCCGTGGTTTTTTTTTCTTTCTTCTTTATACATACTACATCTCATTATCATCCAGTCTATATTAGCAGCAGACACAGTACAGTACGGTAGTCCACGGCTGTAGCTACCTCTGTGTCGGCACTCGGCAGTCCATCCATAATTGTATACCACCTACCCGTGGTTTTTTTTTTCTTTCTTCTTTATACATACTACATCTCATTATCATCCAGTCTATATTAGCAGCAGACACAGTACAGTACAATAGTCCACGGCTGTAGCTACCTCTGTGTCGGCACTCGGCAGTCCATCCATAATTGTATACTAGTATCCATCCATCTCCATTGTTTACCTAAGGTGCCTTTTAGTTGTGCCTATTAAAATATGGAGAACAAAAATGTTGAGGTTCCAAAATTAGGGAAAGATCAAGATCCACTTCCACCTCGTGCTGAAGCTGCTGCCACTAGTCATGGCCGAGACGATGAAATGCCAGCAACGTCGTCTGCCAAGGCCGATGCCCAATGTCATAGTACAGAGCATGTCAAATCCAAAACACCAAATATCAGTAAAAAAAGGACTCCAAAACCTAAAATAAAATTGTCGGAGGAGAAGCGTAAACTTGCCAATATGCCATTTACCACACGGAGTGGCAAGGAACGGCTGAGGCCCTGGCCTATGTTCATGGCTAGTGGTTCAGCTTCACATGAGGATGGAAGCACTCAGCCTCTCGCTAGAAAACTGAAAAGACTCAAGCTGGCAAAAGCACCGCAAAGAACTGTGCGTTCTTCGAAATCCCAAATCCACAAGGAGAGTCCAATTGTGTCGGTTGCGATGCCTGACCTTCCCAACACTGGACGTGAAGAGCATGCGCCTTCCACCATTTGCACGCCCCCTGCAAGTGCTGGAAGGAGCACCCGCAGTCCAGTTCCTGATAGTCAGATTGAAGATGAAGATGTTGAAGTACACCAGGATGAGGAGGATATGGGTGTTGCTGGCGCTGGGGAGGAAATTGACCAGGAGGATTCTGATGGTGAGGTGGTTTGTTTAAGTCAGGCACCCGGGGAGACACCTGTTGTCCGTGGGAGGAATATGGCCGTTGACATGCCTGGTGAAAATACCAAAAAAATCAGCTCTTCAGTGTGGAGGTATTTCAACAGAAAAGCGGACAACAGGTGTCAAGCCGTGTGTTGCCTTTGTCAAGTTGTAATAAGTAGTGGTAAGGACGTTAACCACCTCGGAACATCCTCCCTTATACGTCACCTGCAGCGCATTCATAATAAGTCAGTGACAAGTTCAAAAACTTTGGGCGACAGCGGAAGCAGTCCACTGACCAGTAAATCCCTTCCTCTTGTAACCAAGCTCACGCAAACCACCCCACCAACTCCCTCAGTGTCAATTTCCTCCTTCCCCAGGAATGCCAATAGTCCTGCAGGCCATGTCACTGGCAATTCTGACGAGTCCTCTCCTGCCTGGGATTCCTCCGATGCATCCTTGCGTGTAACGCCTACTGCTGCTGGCGCTGCTGTTGTTGCTGCTGGGAGTCGATGGTCATCCCAGAGGGGAAGTCGTAAGCCCACTTGTACTACTTCCAGTAAGCAATTGACTGTCCAACAGTCCTTTGCGAGGAAGATGAAATATCACAGCAGTCATCCTGCTGCAAAGCGGATAACTGAGGCCTTGACAACTATGTTGGTGTTAGACGTGCGTCCGGTATCCGCCGTTAGTTCACAGGGAACTAGACAATTTATTGAGGCAGTGTGCCCCCGTTACCAAATACCATCTAGGTTCCACTTCTCTAGGCAGGCGATACCGAGAATGTACACGGACGTCAGAAAAAGACTCACCAGTGTCCTAAAAAATGCAGTTGTACCCAATGTCCACTTAACCACGGACATGTGGACAAGTGGAGCAGGGCAGGGTCAGGACTATATGACTGTGACAGCCCACTGGGTAGATGTATGGACTCCCGCCGCAAGAACAGCAGCGGCGGCACCAGTAGCAGCATCTCGCAAACGCCAACTCTTTCCTAGGCAGGCTACGCTTTGTATCACCGCTTTCCAGAATACGCACACAGCTGAAAACCTCTTACGGCAACTGAGGAAGATCATCGCGGAATAGCTTACCCCAATTGGACTCTCCTGTGGATTTGTGGCATCGGACAACGCCAGCAATATTGTGTGTGCATTAAATATGGGCAAATTCCAGCACGTCCCATGTTTTGCACATACCTTGAATTTGGTGGTGCAGAATTTTTTAAAAAACGACAGGGGCGTGCAAGAGATGCTGTCGGTGGCCAGAAGAATTGCGGGACACTTTCGGAGTACAGGCACCACGTACAGAAGACTGGAGCACCACCAAAAACTACTGAACCTGCCCTGCCATCATCTGAAGCAAGAAGTGGTAACGAGGTGGAATTCAACCCTCTATATGCTTCAGAGGTTGGAGGAGCAGCAAAAGGCCATTCAAGCCTATACAATTGAGCACGATATAGGAGGTGGAATGCACCTGTCTCAAGCGCAGTGGAGAATGATTTCAACGTTGTGCAAGGTTCTGATGCCCTTTGAACTTGCCACACGTGAAATCAGTTCAGACACTGCCAGCCTGAGTCAGGTCATTCCCCTCATCAGGCTTTTGCAGAAGAAGCTGGAGACATTGAAGGAGGAGCTAACACGGAGCGATTCCGCTAGGCATGTGGGACTTGTGGATGGAGCCCTTAATTCGCTTAACAAGGATTCACGGGTGGTCAATCTGTTGAAATCAGAGCACTACATTTTGGCCACCGTGCTCGATCCTAGATTTAAAGCCTACCTTGGATCTCTCTTTCCGGCAGACACAAGTCTGCTGGGGTTGAAAGACCTGCTGGTGAGAAAATTGTCAAGTCAAGCGGAACGCGACCTGTCAACATCTCCTCCTTCACATTCTCCCGCAACTGGGGGTGCGAGGAAAAGGCTCAGAATTCCGAGCCCACCCGCTGGCGGTGATGCAGGGCAGTCTGGAGCGACTGCTGATGCTGACATCTGGTCCGGACTGAAGGACCTGACAACGATTACGGACATGTCGTCTACTGTCACTGCATATGATTCTCTCACCATTGAAAAAATGGTGGAGGATTATATGAGTGACCGCATCCAAGTAGGCACGTCACACAGTCCGTACTTATACTGGCAGGAAAAAGAGGCAATTTGGAGGCCCTTGCACAAACTGGCTTTATTCTACCTAAGTTGCCCTCCCACAAGTGTGTACTCCGAAAGAGTGTTTAGTGCCGCCGCTCACCTTGTCAGCAATCGGCGTACGAGGTTACATCCAGAAAATGTGGAGAAGATGATGTTCATTAAAATGAATTATAATCAATTCCTCCGTGGAGACATTGACCAGCAGCAATTGCCTCCACAAAGTACACAGGGAGCTGAGATGGTGGATTCCAGTGGGGACGAATTGATAATCTGTGAGGAGGGGGATGTACACGGTGATATATCGGAGGATGATGATGAGGTGGACATCTTGCCTCTGTAGAGCCAGTTTGTGCAAGGAGAGATTAATTGCTTCTTTTTTGGTGGGGGTCCAAACCAACCCGTCATTTCAGTCACAGTCGTGTGGCAGACCCTGTCACTGAAATGATGGGTTGGTTAAAGTGTGCATGTCCTGTTTATACAACATAAGGGTGGGTGGGAGGGCCCAAGGACAATTCCATCTTGCACCTCTTTTTTCTTTAATTTTTCTTTGCGTCATGTGCTGTTTGGGGAGGGTTTTTTGGAAGGGACATCCTGCGTGACACTGCAGTGCCACTCCTAGATGGGCCCGGTGTTTGTGTCGGCCACTAGGGTCGCTTATCTTACTCACACAGCTACCTCATTGCGCCTCTTTTTTTCTTTGCGTCATGTGCTGTTTGGGGAGGGTTTTTTGGAAGGGACATCCTGCGTGACACTGCAGTGCCACTCCTAGATGGGCCCGGTGTTTGTGTCGGCCACTAGGGTCGCTTATCTTACTCACACAGTCAGCTACCTCATTGCGCATCTTTTTTTCTTTGCGTCATGTGCTGTTTGGGGAGGGTTTTTTGGAAGGGCCATCCTGCGTGACACTGCAGTGCCACTCCTAGATGGGCCCGGTGTTTGTGTCGGCCACTGGGGTCGCTTATCTTACTCACACAGTCAGCTACCTCATTGCGCCTCTTTTTTTCTTTGCGTCATGTGCTGTTTGGGGAGGGTTTTTTGGAAGGGCCATCCTGCGTGACACTGCAGTGCCACTCCTAGATGGGCCCGGTGTTTGTGTCGGCCACTAGGGTCGCTTATCTTACTCACACAGTCAGCTACCTCATTGCGCCTCTTTTTTTCTTTGCGTCATGTGCTGTTTGGGGAGGGTTTTTTGGAAGGGCCATCCTGCGTGACACTGCAGTGCCACTCCTAGATGGGCCCGGTGTTTGTGTCGGCCACTAGGGTCGCTTATCTTACTCACACAGTCAGCTACCTCATTGCGCCTCTTTTTTTCTTTGCGTCATGTGCTGTTTGGGGAGGGTTTTTTGGAAGGGCCATCCTGCGTGACACTGCAGTGCCACTCCTAGATGGGCCCGGTGTTTGTGTCGGCCACTAGGGTCGCTTATCTTACTCACACAGTCAGCTACCTCATTGCGCCTCTTTTTTTCTTTGCGTCATGTGCTGTTTGGGGAGGGTTTTTTGGAAGGGCCATCCTGCGTGACACTGCAGTGCCACTCCTAGATGGGCCCGGTGTTTGTGTCGGCCACTAGGGTCGCTTATCTTACTCACACAGCGACCTCGGTGCAAATTTTAGGACTAAAAATAATATTGTGAGGTGTGAGGTATTCAGAATAGACTGAAAATGAGTGTAAATTATGGTTTTTGAGGTTAATAATACTTTGGGATCAAAATGACCCCCAAATTCTATGATTTAAGCTGTTTTTTAGGGTTTTTTGAAAAAAACACCCGAATCCAAAACACACCCGAATCCGACAAAAAAAATTCGGTGAGGTTTTGCCAAAACGCGGTCGAACCCAAAACACGGCCGCGGAACCGAACCCAAAACCAAAACACAAAACCCGAAAAATTTCCGGCGCTCATCTCTATGGTTAGAGTGCGCCCATCAACTTTCAACAGCAGGACATTGCTGCCTGTGGATGGGACCACGACCGTCTTTTTGTATGAGCTCAATGGGTAGTTGCTCAAGGGCCCTAGGCTGGTAGCTGAGGGTCCCCTTTTACCAGGGGTACCAGATTTTTGAAAATAGGTCCTGGGGATCCGGAGATATCCGACTTAAAAGCAGTGGTACCCATCTGAGCCTTTTTATTGCTCTTCCCAGAAAGATATCTCAAGTTTTGTCTGACTGAGGGGCAGATGTATGAAGTGGTTTACTGGGTGAAGATGGTAACTGCGCACGGTAATTGCTGCAGTTACCGCACCTCCTGATGTATGATTGTGGATTGTAGCTTTTTGTTCGTGCTGCGCTATGGGCCCCTCCCCTTTTTGCCATCATCACCCTCTTGCTGGCGGAGGTGGGACTTATCTAATGTATGAATGGCTTTTCTGGATATCCGCTTTATCACCTGCAGTCTTCGACTTCGCCGTTTCTTTGCTTGCGGTGCAGCTTCCTAATGTTGGTTTTTCTGGCGGCAGACATGTTTTTTGTAATGAAAGGACTGGGAGAAATATGTTGATGGCGTCCCTGTACTCAATATGCATGCGGGGAGAGATGGGACTCCCAGCCGGTGCATGTGCAGGAACAGAGCTGCAGGGAGAGCTTGGACTCCCAGCCGGTGCATGCGTCGGAACAGAACACGAGGAGAGCTGGGACACACCGCCGGCGCATGCGCATGTGATCTGTGGGGTGGAGAAAAAACAGAGCTCCTATATCACCAGAGGGCTGTAATATCGAACTCCGATAATGGCTCAAGGTAGCATAATACATTTGACCGATACTGGTGACCGATTCATCGCGATAATGCGGTGAAGCAGGACCCGGGATTGAACGAAAAGGGAACTTTAATACATATATGCCTGAGAGTTTTATGAGGGTAAAAAACTGGCAGCTTGTCTCTACTATGCCCAGAAACAGAGATATCAGCCTTCCTGCAGCTCCAGCTCCACACGCCTGGTATGCACTATATATTTTTGTCGGTAGATTACTCTGGCTCCTGAACTTTGATCCCCAAGTCCCCAGTACCTCCTCAAAGGTGAGACTCTAGCTTTTTGTCCCATTGAAAGCTAAGAAATCTATTTCCAGGAAATGGAGATATGCAGAGTCGGCCCTAACCAATATGATGCCCTAGGCAAAATTTTGGCTGGTGCCCCCTAGCACCACCGCTAGTTCTGCCTCTGATCCTGCACTCCTTTCCCAGCACCATCACACCCCACCCATAGCACTCTTCATGTAGGTGTTTTTACCCAGTATATTTTAAATAGGAACAGTGCGCACATTCGGCACATAGCCCAAAAAGAGATGTGCTCTTGCTGGGATGGGGCATGGTCACACATTAGTACCCCCAATTCAAATTACACCACAGAGTAGTGCAACATTATTCATAATTTATCATGCAATAGTGTCTCTAATTCACATTACATCACACTGAATTGCTCCTTATTCACATTACACCACACCATATTGCTCTTTATTCACATTACACCACACAGTAATGCTCTTTCTATATGTTACGCCACACAATAGAGCACCATATACACATATACCGCACATTATTGATGCCCTTATACACATAACACACATAATACCCCTTACACATATGGCGCACATTATTAATGCATTTATACACATGACACAAATAATGCCCCATACACATATGCCAAACACTACTGCACAACCAACCCACCCATGCATAGCACTCACATGGCCGCTAACACTTTATACATCTTGCCTCAATACGCCATGCAGCAGGAGAAGCCTTGCGTGAGTCAGCTTGTAGCTTTGCTAACGTCGGGTGCCTTTTTGCTGAAAATGATATGCGGCATGCCTATATTCTGTGTGCGACTGTGTCCGTATCTGCATATAAAATGCTGCATTACAGTGATTTCCAGGAATATACTGTAATGTAGCCTTTCGTATGCAGATACAGCCGCAGTCACACAAAGAATATAGGCATGCTGAATATCATTTTAATCAGCAGAAGCTGCTTGTGCCCCTAGGCATTTGTCGAGTTTGCCTATGCCTAGGGCCGGCTCTGGAGATATGTGCAGTCAAGTAAGCTGCCCTCCCACCGGAAAATTATGCGTATTAAGCCCACTCCACTATCCACCCCTCCTTTACGTGTTAAAAAACCCCTACCACCCCGAAAGTCATGCCGGGGCACCTTCACTCAGCCCACTGCCCCCTTTTACAGTTAATACCCCTTTTCCACTAGCTCCTTAAAACACGGGTAAATGCGCGGGGGCGCGCATTTACCCGTGTTTTTACCTAGTGGAAACGGGTCCCCCGGCAAATTCCCAGATCAAATGATCCGGGAATCCTACCCGGGTAGCTAGCCGGGTTGAACACGTGTTCAACCCGGCTAGCTGTCTAGTGTGAACGGGTGCCATGTCGAGGCGACACGGCTCCCGTTCACAGTGTATAGGGAGGGCGGTGCTGGGAGATCATGTGATCATGTGATCTCCCAGCGCCGCCCCTGGCGCGTCAGTAGTAGCGTCACCAACCCGGCAATATGCCGGGTTTGTGAGCGCTGCTGAAAGGGGGCTGTAGCACGGGTCGCAGCCGTGTCAGGTGACACGGCTGCGACCCGTGCTATAGTGGAAAAGGGGTATTAGTGTTCTCCCTCCCATCTCATCTCCTATCATCTTTACAGTAAAGGAGTAATTAGCAGAAATTACTCCTCCAGGTCCCACATGCTGAGCAGAAGATAGAATCTCCCACCTCTACTGCTAGAGGATATGTAGGGGCCCAAGTGCATTGCTTTGCCCAGGGGACTACACTGCTGTTAAGATGGCCCTGGATGGGACGGAGAGACAGTCCACAAAAAGCGTGACTTTCCTGTCTGAAGCAGGAGGTTAGGAGGTATGTTTGGGGTGCAAAATAGTGATAGTTGGAGAGATGACAACTAAGTGTCAGCGGACTGAGTAGAAGCTCCCTGATCCTGAGGCTGCAGTTGCCTTTATCGGCAGTTGCAACTAGAGGAGCATGAGGACCAGTAGGAGTAGCTGAACCATCTTGCATAGAGCAGAGGTGGCTGTTCCTGTCAGTATGCAAGAATTTAAGCATTACGTTCTTATGCTATCCAAGATTTACTGTGCACCAACTTACCACAATGAGAACGTTAATGCTTTATACTAGAGGCTATTTTTGCATAATTGTTCAGTGTACTATTTTTGTGTAAGATTTCTTTAAAATGTAATTGATGCAGTGTAGTATATAAATGATTCTAAATGCGAAAGCCCTCACTCACTCACTCACTCACTCACTCACTCACTCACTCATCACTCATTCTCTTACTTCTTGATATGTTAGGAAGCTGAAGTTTAACATCGGTATTCCCCAGGTGGGAAATAGGAAAACTACATAATTAGAATTTTAATAAACTTCCCCTAAGGGGATGACGTCATTACCAATGCGTGGTTTGCGTTGCTTGAACAATAACGCAGAAACGGACAATCTGATAAAAATTTCACTCCACACCTCCTCAAGCCACCAGGGCATCACAAGTACAGCATAATAGCACATGCCAAGAATGGCCCAAGTAATCTGGACTATTCAGTGGCGTAACTACATAACTACAAATGAGGCCCCCCTCCCCCCCCCCTCAAACAGTTTCAGGTGCCCACCCAATGGTATTTTCTTGTTGCCAGGGGTTCCCCTATTCCGGCAGCCATGGATTTGCGGTCCTGTTTCACCTGCCTACTTTGAAAATGTCCTTCCCAAAGTGGCCACCTCTGAGGCCGCGGACATTTTGGAAAGGGACATTTTCAATAACGTCAGGCATGCTGTGCTGCGGTCCAGTTGTGCCTGTCCTCATAGCAATAGCCCCCACAGTGCCTACAAGACACCCAGCACTTCCAAGCCACCACAGGGTCGACAGGGGCTATTGCTAAACCACTGGAACTGTTTGTGAAGTCATAATTTTTGAAGTAATTTTTTTTTATTTAGTATTTATCAGTGTGTGTGTTTGGGTGAATATGACAGGGTGCCTAGAATTGGGGTGCTGATAAGAAGAGTCTATACCAGTGGTTTCCAAACTTTTTTGAATCACGTCACCCTAGAATATCAGAATTTTTTTCAAAGCACCCCTAGGCCAAAAATTTCTTATTGAGAAATTTAGAACGAAATATCGAAATATTACATTAAGTAGATCGCGTTTATATGTCATCCTTAGGGTCAGTTGTGTGGTGAGGGACAAGATTTGCTTCTGTTCAGCCACATATTTTATGACTGGCAGCCACCAGCACTGGTTTTGCCTATTATATTGACCATGAATAATTTGAATTGGTCCTGGACCACCAACCCAGGGCACCCCTGCAAGTGTCCCGAGGCACCCCAGGGAGCCACGGCACACAGTTTGGGAACTTCTGGTCTATACTGTAGATTGAGCAAGGGTTACAGTAAGGCAATTACGGATTCAGGGCATACATTATACTGATTATTAGGGTCAGGTTTCATCAGTAATTTATATATTAGTTATGGAGGGGGTGGAATAGCAAATTGGGAAGTGATTTATAAGTTTTATTAGAGTGCGGAGTCAGTGACATAGTTTGGGTAGTTTGGGGCTGCTTCAATTTGTCTTTTACCTAAATTGATTGAAGTGAAGTTATATTGTGATGTTGTGAGATAATAAGTTAAATCATTGGGACATTGGGAACAATTTAGATTCATAAACCTATTTCTTTTGCTATTTTTAATAAAATCCCCTTCTCTTATAGGGTTATTTATTTTTCTAATCTGTCATTACTGTATGTCTTATGTTATTTGGGAGAGCAAAGGGTATAGGTCTCATTGCACCTACATTGTAGGCCAATAGGGGTATTACTGATCTGACATCTGGTGAACCTTCCTTTTCCTTGGAAGATAGACATAACTTAGCTAGAGGCACCACCAAGACAAAAGCCTACTGTTAATGACACTGTAATCAACTGAAGACAGAAACAGATGAGCAAGTGTCACACTTATTTTTTTATTTTTACCAGGAGTAGCCTTAACTGCTGTCTGGCAGAGGAGGCATGACTCATGTACTGTACTTTCCCTGATCCTTACATTTACTCTAATACAATTGGATGAAAGAAGACTCTTGTTTAGGGGCACTCTTTGTTTTAGTTAATTCTGTAGTGTAATTACTTCTTATTTAAAACATAACCTTTATTAACTTACAGTATAATATAAAATAGGATAATGGGGATAAACAGGACACCTTTATATATGACTGTGTTAAGATAATTCACTAATCAATAAAAGAGAGATTTTTTTCAAACCTTAGTACTGTTTCTATTTATATTATCTATATAGTTTATTTGTTCTGATTTTCTGCAAATGTTGTTATTATAAGAATGTTTCATTTGTACACGTGGACCCTTTCAAACACTGATAATACAGTATATATAATTTAAAAAAGTTCTCTTTTAATAAGGGCCTCCAGCAGTGCCGTAACTAGACATTTTAGCACTGTGTGCAAGAAACAGCATCGGTGCACCCCCCCCCCCCCCTTCATATACAAGACAGGGCCAGTGTGCGCTCTAGGCATGTACAAAAAATGTAGGGGCGTGGCTTCATGGGCAGAGCCGTCTTAACAGCAGTGTAGGCCCCTGGGCACAGCAATGCACTGGGACCCCTCTACCCACCCATCAGCGGTAGGAGTGGGGGGTGCTATCAGCGACAGCTTTGATGTTCCGTGGGGGGTAGGGGGGTTCTATCTTTTGCTTATCATGTAGGACCTGGAGAAATAATTTCTGCTAATTACTCCTTTACTGCACAAATGGCGCGGGAAGGAGAACACTAAACTGTAGAAGGAGACATTGTGCTGAATGAAGGGGCCCTTGTACTTGACTTCCAGGGTGGTACGGGGGTGTTTAATACACAGGGGAGGGGTGGATAGTGGAGTGGGCTTAATATTCATCATTTTCCGGGGGTTAGGGCAGCTTACTTTGCTGCAGATATCTCCAGTTCCTGGAAATAGATTTCTTAGCTTTAATGGGAAAAAAAAACAAGAGAGTCCCACCTTTCACGAGGTACTGGGGACTTGGGGATCAGACTTCAGGAGCCAGAGCAATCCACAACAAAAATATAAAACTGCATATTAGGCGTGTGGAGCTGGAGCAGGGTCCAGCTGCTTGAAGGCTGATATCTCTGGTTCTGGGCATACTAGAGACAAGCTGCCAGTTTCCACTAAAAGGGGAGAGTCCTAGCTTTTGGAGTTTACCCTCAGAAAAATGCTAAGTCAGACAGAACCCGAGATATCTGGCTGGGAAGAACAATTAACAGGCTTGGATGGGGACCACTGCTTTGAAGTCGGATATCTCCGGTTCCCCAGGGCCGATTTTCAAAAATCTGGTACCGCTGGAAAGAGTGGACCCTCAGTTATAAGCCTAGTGCCCTTTTATTCCTGGGGCCCTTGGGCAAGAGCCCATTGCGCCCATATGAAAAGACGGCCCTGTTCATGGGGAAGGGGCGTAGCCACAGAGCTCCCTTTTACACATTATGCAGTGATCGCGGTGAGCGAAAAAAATTGTGTGTCCCAGGGACCCATTACGTAAAAAAATTGGGGTCCTATTCCACAATTTCTGGGGGATGAGGGCAGGCAGCAGTTGGGACAGTGCTGGGGGCACGTAGCATTTGAGGTAAAGAGGTTTAAGGGCAAACAGCAGCTGGGGTAGAACTGGGGGTAGAGGCAGGGAGAAGTTGGGATAAAGGGGTGTAAGGGCAGGCAGTGCTGGGGGTAAGTGTAGAAAGCACTTAGGACAGTGCTGGGAGGGAGGGGTCTAGTGTCAAGTAGTGCTGTGTTTAGGTAGAGGGAAAGGGTAACTAGCAGCTGGGGCAGTACTGGATGTCAAGGAGGGTTATAGGGGCAAACAGTACTGGGGGTAGGAATAGAGTAAGGGTGGATAGCAACTGAGGCAGTACTGGTGACAAGGAGGGGGCTATCTGCAGGCAGTGCTGGGGTTAGGTAGAGGGAAAGGGTAAATAGAAGCTGGGGCAGTACTGGATGGCAAGTAGGGTTATAGGGGCAAACAGTATTGGGGATAGGGAGAGGGTAAGGATAGATAGTAATTGTGGCAGTACTGCTGACAAGGATGGGGTTATCTGCGGGCAGTGCTGGTGTAATGGAGTGGGTACGGGTAGATAGCAGCTACTGGGTATAGAAGTGGGCACTAGAAAAAGAGTGGTCTCTTGTGCGCGTGCACGCTTTTGGGAAAGTGGATGTGGCCTCGCAACAAGGGGCGGTAGGTGGTAAGGTCTGGTAGGTGACAGTGTGAAGTGTGCGGGGACAGGTCTGTGGAGTGATGTTGTGGGCAGTGGTACTTAGGTCTTAGGGACGTGGCCATTTGAAATAGGAGTGTGCCAGCATGATATGCCAGCCGTTTGTCACTCTGGGAGTATTTCTCTCTATTCTATTCCAAATACACCTTACCTACTGTACATGGTGGTTTCACTGCAACGGGAACTTCTGAAGAAATGAATGCTCCCTGGGCAGGCAGCGTCTTCACTCGGTATTCAGTATTCATGTAGGAGATCACCTGGACGCAGGGACGTGCAGTCAGGGGAGGCAGGGGAGGCAGTGCCTCCCCTGTCATTCCCCTGTCATTAATGATTATAATAATACAAAGAAGATACTTATGACACATATTCTGTGTCATAAGTATCCTCTTTATATTATTCTCATCATTGTAAGTAATTAAAGTAGTTTGGGAGGCACTGATAGCACTGATAGCAGTGCCTCCTGTTGACAATGAGAACGGGATAGAGATGGGGGGGCGGGGCCAGCAGAGGGCTGTAAATGACCGTTGAAAAAAGTGTAAAAAGCAGCACATATAGAAGTGCCTCGTTAACAGGGACGGGCTTTCAGCCAACATCAAAGCACGTCCCTGTCAGCGGGGCACATGTGATTGGACAGCGGATCCAGTGCTGGATCCGCTGATCCAATCACCCGTAAGCGGCGGCGGGACAAGGGTCTCGGAGCTGCCAATAGTGACAATCACCTTCCCCTGACTCTGTCTCCTCCTCACCTGCTGCTGGTGGTATCCTGCAGCCGCCCACGCACAGTGATCTCCCCGCAGGGGCATCTGACAACGGAGACCCGGGAGTGCAAAGCCCATCAACGGCATCTAATATTATATTTGACAGTGGGCACGGAGGTGGCCGCAGGAAGCCCAGAGCAGCGGCCGGCGCTCTCCTCCCTTTCTCAGGCAGGTCACCCGCCGGCGACTGCTGCATTTGTTCTGCCTAGGGACCGGCTCTGTGGAAGTTTGTAGGGCAGGGGCACCCGCCGGCGACTGCTGCATTTGCGCTGCCCGTCTGCATTGAGATCGGGCAGCAGCCGGCAGGACAGCTCACACAGCTGAGCTGAGCCTGCAGCGGAAGGGAGCACCGGAGCAGATGCAGAGAGGCTGCAAATTTCAAATATGCCACTCTGTTCGGGAGGCCTCCGGCAGGGCAGCTCACTAAGCTGACCTGAGCCGGCAGCAGGGGGGTGAGTGCCAGAGCGGGTGCACAGCTGGCAATACCTGCCATGCAGGAGTAGAGTGAGGGGAAGGCTAACACTAACTTGGCCGCTGATCCTGGGGGAGGACTGCTGCACTGCACATGCCCCTAGATGCAGCAACTCCTCCTCACCATGGGCCTTTGCGGAGTCTGACTGTGCAGTCAGCCAGCCACCGCATCCAGCGTAGATCCTCCTTCCGCTGACCTCCTCTGAGCTGTACCTGGGTCCGCGGGCTTCCCTCAATCACACCATGCAGCTCATCCAGAGGTTGATTAGACACAGCATGGTGAGTAACCTGGTAACTTTGTGTGTGACCCATACCTGTGTGTGTGTGACCCCCTGTACCTCCTCATCCTGGTGTGTGACCGCCTATACCCCCCTACACTTGTATGTGTGACACTCTTCTGTATGCATGCTTTTATCTGTAATGGGTGTAGTAGGGTATGCCGGTGGCCGGGCTCCCGGCGACCAGCATACCGGCGCTGGAAGCCCGACCGCCGGCATACCGACAGCGTGGTGAGCACAAATGAGCCCCTCGTGGGCTCGCTGCGCTCGCCACGCTATCTATTCTCCCTGCAGGGGGGTCGTGGACCCCCAAGAGGGAGAAAAAGTGCCGGTATGCCGGCTGTCGGGATTCTGGCGCCGGTATACTGTGCGCCGGTTTCCCGACAGCCGGCCACCTGAAGACCACCCATCTGTAATATATACACTAACAGCAATGGACCTGTGAAAGGGGTTAAATTGGATTTTTTATTGTATTCCCCCCTCCTCTCTCCACTCATACCCACTCATGTCCCTGGCTCCCAATCAGCATCCACCAATTCCACATCTGTCCCCCATCCACAGCTCATCACCCCAAAACCTCACAGTCACAGCTTGTCACCCCACACCCTCAACCCCTGTTCACATGCTATCACCTCACACAATATGCCACCCGCTCACATCCTGTCACCCCACACACATACCCACTGGTCACTGTCCGTCACCCCACAACCTATGTCCTCCAGCCTGTTACCACACAACCTCTGATACGTTTAACTGTATTTTTATGTAAATCTGGCTTTTTTTTAATGTAATTTTATATGGATCTGTTTTATTGTTCATGTATTTTCAGTGGATCTGGTATTTTCAGTGTATTTTTCTGGATCTGACTTTTTTTATGTATTTTTAGTGGATCTGATGTTTTCAATGTATTATGTGGATCTGGCTTTTTGCAGCATACTGTACAGTATTTAGGTGGATCATGCATTTTCAATGTATTTTTATGTGGATCAGGTATTTTATGTATTTTTAGTGAATCTGTTTTTTTTCCAATGTATTATGTGGATCTGGCTATTTCAGTGTATCTTTATGTGGATCTGGCTCTCTTAATATGTGTATCGGTCTGGCATTGTCAATGTATTTTTATTCGGATCTAGCTTTTTTAATGTAGGCCATAGTTTCGCATACTCCGCCATCCAGTCCAGGTTTTAAGGATAGCCATGTTTGAGCACAGGTGACTTGGTAGCCATGCTTGAGCACAGGTGACTTAGTAACTCAGTCGATTTGACTTAACTATCTGGACTCAAGCATGGATATCCTGAAAACCTGGACTGTAATGGTGGAGTTTGGGAAACTCTGATGGGACCCATAGTAGTGGTGTCATTAGTTCAAATGAAAGGTGGTGAGATCAATCATCACTATTCAAGTTGACGGCGAGCCGCTGTGGCTAACTCTCTGGCTGTGCACAGCATGCTGGGAGGAGAGATGGGATTATCTGGTAGGAGGCACCAACAAAAATCTTGCCTAGGGCATCAAATTGTCTAGGGCCGGCTCTGAGCAGCAGCACCGGGCCTGCTGCACTCTCCCGCCGGCGGCTCTGCCAGGACTCAGATGAGAGGGGCTGGGTGGGGGGAAGGTGACTTAAAGTAGTGTGAGCAGGGGGGTAGCTCATCCCCCATCCAAGACGGGGTTTGTGATCTTGTGCTGCTGGGGATGTTCTGGAGAAGCCAGTGCCTCCCCAGCCTTTTACCTCACCGCACGTCAGTGCCTGGACGGAAGCTGCCTGTTTGTGTAGCAATATAACCAATGCATCATCAAACAAAGGTTCACCCAGACTCATGCTCCCTGCGGCACTTCCTGCCCCCTGAATCTACTCCAACCTCTTGTGTCTCTCCAGCCCCCTACCTTTCCAGCCTCCTGCTCCTTGTGTCAAGGTAGCATCTGGGTCCTTTCGACAGAGTGAAAATAGACACAACGCTTGTGTCAATCCAGTCTCCTGTCATTCCACAAAAGTAACAAACAAAAAATCAAGTGGCGCTTGACAATCAGATAATAAAAAACATTTATTAAATGTAAATAAAATTCAATACAGCAACCTCCCGGGGGTGTAATACAATGTTAAAACATCACAATAATCTTGATAAACAATGTGATATGGTCTATGATTAGAGCACCAATTAAAACAAATGATGAAGATTCAATTACCAATATTACCAAGAAGGTCCCGGATTGTGCAGAGTTCACTGTGTACACTGAAATGTACAGCTGCAAGATGATTTCCAAATAGATAACTCACAGTTGTGTGCTTAAAGATTTTTGCATGTGACACAAACTTAATACGTTATTCAACCAGTATAAGCAAAATGAAATGATGAATAGGAATAAATGCACCTGTTGACGCTGGGCAGGAGCTTTCGATGCCTGCTCCCTGGTGTTATCCCGTTAGCCAGGGAAATGTTGAACACCAGAGCCTCAGCGATGAATGAAGAACGGTGCTGCGGCGCCCAGGGAGCTTGTTTTATCCGTCCTCACCCAGCCGATGTTGCATCTGAAGGCTCCCTCCGTGTCTCCCACATGGAGACCGATGGCTGGTGAAGCCGGAGTATTAGCAGGGGTCAGGCCGAGAGCACTGACCAACAGCCAGCCTGTCGTTCGTGCCGCCAGACAGTGTACAGAGTGGCTGAGGCTGGAGCTGTGCAGGTAGAAAGCTGCGGGCTGGGATCTCCGAGCCGCAGCAGTCAAACTGGGCTCCTGTGCACGGCTCTGAAGGGAGATTGAAGTACACAGCGGTACTGATCCTCACGGAGTAACCTGTGTTCCTTAACGCATTTCAACGCCAGCAGGGCGTCTTTCTCAAAAGGCAGTATACCTGGGAGTAGGAGTGTTCAGTTCTTATACCTACTCCACAGGTGAGGCTGATTATCAATAATTAGATTCAGCCGTACTCAATACTCAGGTTAGGTAAAATGCTTTAAGCTCCTTCATTTGGGAGCAAACACACACATTGAAAAATAAAACAAGGATATTACTATATTAATGCAGTGAAGTAATACCCGTTATTACGGAGCTATAAACAGACAACACTAAATACAATTTAATGGCCAATATAAATAAAAAAATAAAAATAAAAAGGCCAAAACAAAATATGAGACTGGGAATAAAAAACACCATCATCGAGAATGTATTGTAATAGTTCCTAATAACCATGGCATTTTGCATGCGTACAAATATATATAAATATAAATACACAAAGTCCTATATTGTCATCACAGTAATTCTAGAGATTCCAAAATGAGAAGCAGCTTATTTTGTGTGGATCCATATTGCTACACTCAATTCTGATCTCTATTAGCAACAGGACATATTCTAGTAGATGGGAGAAAACCCGCCCCCACTTATAAAATAAAATACTTAAATGCAAAAAAGGAGGGGGGAAAAAGGGGAGAGAATATGAAAATGCAAAGGGAATGGAAACAAAGAGAAATTAGAAATCATAACGGCTTAATTGTATAAGGAATTGAGAAGATAACGACTTGCGCAAACCTAGTATAAAAAAAGCTGAAAAAGAGAACCAGATGAGACAGCGGAAAAAATGGAGAAGATACTGTGTATAGCAGTAACAACTGTTACACACCAGAGTACCAATAGGCAGAATGTGAAAAAGGCCCCTGAGCTAAGATAGTAAAATAATTCCAGGACACTCCTAAATTTTTTTTTGCTGAGGTTAAAAACCAAAAAATGGACTCCTAGATAAACTCAAGATCTATGGTTTCATTTAGGCCCTGAGGATTAAGTGTCTGTAATCTAAGGATCCATGCTGCCTCCTGTCTACACAAGGTTCTAAAACGATCACCTCCCCTACTGGTGGCTGGGATATGTTCCAGCCCAACCAGAAGGAGCCCAGTAGGGTCGCCTCCATGAAACTCAGAAAAATGACGTGGAACACTATGATTCAAGCATTTATTTAAGAAGTTTCTTCTGTGTTCCATAAATCTGAGTTTCAGGGGGCGTATAGTTCGACCTACATAATATAATTGACATGGACATATTAGTAGATATATCACATATTGAGTGTTACAATTGATAAAAGTGTTGATTCTATACTCTTTATTAGAGACATTAGAAACAACACTTTTAGTCTTATTAGAAACAAAAGAACAAGTGGTACACTTCCCATAATTACACCTATAGAAACCTGTAAACTGTGGTCCAATTAGGGTTCTTTGTGTACTTTTTAAAGCCTGATTCGAGTGTCCTTTGAAGAAACTGGGGGCCAAAATGTTTTTCAGGTTCCTAGCCTTTTTAAAGACTATTGCTGGTGTTTTATCTAAATGGTCTTTAAGGATGGGATCAGTAAACAGTAATCTATAGTTTTTGTTCACTATGCTCTTGATCTTATTAGCAGCTACATTAAATTTAGACTTAAATATTAAACTGTACTTGTCTTTATTCTTATTTTATACTTTATTTTTATTTTTATTATTAGTGTCATTATTTCCATTATTTTTGATCTTGTTAAAACTACCAGAAGGAACCTCTTGTGTGAGGATGCTATCATCATCATTGGTCTCCAGATTCGCACCACCTAGGGAACTAGATCCCTGTGTATCCATGTGCCTTTTGTTATCCTCAAACCCAAGGGTATCTTTTCTTACGAGTTTAGAGGCATATACCAGAGCTTCATCTAATACTGCTTGTGGGTAATCACAACCTTGGAATGTTTCCACCAAATCCCTAACTTGTTCCTGATATTTGGTATCAAAAGTGCAATTCCTTCTCAACCTATGTACCTGACTTTTCGGTACATTCTTAAGCCAACTTTTATTATGATTGCTGGAATAGGGTATAAAATTACACACATCTACTGATTTCTTAAAGGGAGATACTGTAACAACCTCCTCTACCACCTCCACCATTACGTCCAAAAAATTAATCTGTGAGGGATGGTGAGTGCAAGTGAAGGTTAAACCATAAGTGTTATTATTAATATAATTAACAAACTCAGTGACTGAAACAGAATCCCCTCTCCAAACAAAAAAACAGGTCATCGATATAGCGACCGTAGAGGACCAGGTTCGCAACATGGGCGCCTCCCCAGATGTAGGTGTTTTCAAAATCGCCCATGTAGATGTTCACAAAACTGGGCGCGAACCTGGTCCCCATCGATGTACCGAGGACCTGTAGGTAGTGACAGTGATCAAATAAAAAATAATTGTGAGACAAGATGAAGGCAATAGCCGAAAGGATAAATTGGCGTTTCCCCTCTGAGAAACCCATATCTTCACGTAGGCTTTTTGCCATGCATTCTATCCCCTTTTCATGTGGGATGTTTGTGTACAAAGCTTGAACGTCACAAGTGACGAACAAGTAGTCTGAATTCCATTTCAAACCTTCCACCAGTTTAATAAACTCAGTGGTATCTCTGATATGGGATCTCAGAGAGGATGCACGTGGCTGTAAATAATAATCAACATAATAAGACAAATTGGATGTGAGACCCTCAATCCCTGAAATGATAGGATGGCCCGGGGGTTCGTGCAGTGTTTTGTGTACTTTGGGAAAGTGATAGTAGATGGGAGTGATTGGGTGGAGGGGGTAGAGGAACTCAAACTCATCCCGTGTAAGAACATCATCATCACAAGCCAATGTGAGCATATTTTTTAGTTGTTTTTGATAATCAAGAGTTGGATCCTGTCCTAAAATTTTATAGAAGGTGGTGTCAGTCAATTGCCTTTTCGCCTCTCTGACGTCATCTTCGGTGTTTTGCACCACTACACCTCCTCCTTTATCTGCTGGTTTAATCGTGAGGGCCTGATTGTCAGAAAGTCTTTTGAGAGCTTTTCTTTCATCAGGCTTTAAGTTGTACAAACAGGGATGTGTTTTATGATCACACAGATTGCAGAATTCCTCCAAAGTAGTATGATAAAAGGTATCTATGGCACTGGTTTTGTGTTGGGTAGGAAAAAATTGAGATTTTTTTCTTGAAAGTACCTCTATGTACATCAAATAATAGTGTTTTATCCTGTTGATCTAAATCGTCAGGAAGCATATTTTCAAGCAACAATTCATTCAGCATATTAAGACCTGAAACATCGTCTTGGTCTAATACAATTTCAGAATTGCCTCGGGAATTGCGCTTGTTCTGTTTTTCTGCTGTCACAAAAAATCTTTTCCTACATAATCCTCTAACAAAACGATTGAGCTCAATAAATAGCTCAAAAAAATTGGGGCGTGTGGTATGTGCAAAATTCATCCCTTTGGAGAGAATTTTTTCTTCAGTTTTAGTTAGAGGAATAGAGGAAAGAAAAAAAAAATACCAACTGGTTTTAGCGAAACCTTTGATTTTTGTTGCCCCTTACCTCCTCTTCGGCCTCTTGGTCGATATCTCTTCCTCTTTTTGGTGTTCGTGTTAGAGGATCGTATCGATTGTGTGAAAGGAACCTGTTCCCTCTGGCATTCGAATCTATCCTTTCTCTCCTCCCTCTGTCTAAAAAATTACGGCGCTCTTGATAAAGCTCTCCATTCACCATTGCTATGGGGGATTCTTTCTGACGTGATGCCATTTCGGGAGGTACAGATGTCCACCCTGGTGACATCCGTGCGGTGGAGGAGTACTTATTATTGGTTGAAGTGTCCCGAGTGTTGTACTGAGTAGACCTATATTGGGGCCTATTTCTTTGTGGCTTAGGCTGATAGCCATAGTTCTCACTATGGCTAGACTTCTGTCGGACCTCCGATCTAGATGTATCTCTTGTTGTATTTCTGGTGTGATAACTTTTGATGGTGTTTGTGTTATAATCTCTCAAATCTCGCGAGAATTTCTTCTCCTTCCTCTCTATAATCTCCTTCTCGTAATGTTCTAATCTTTTAATCATTACTGTTTCCCTCTCTTTATAATACTCCTCATCTTTATATTTCATATTTCTCTCCCCTCTCCCCCCTCCCTCCTTTTTTGCATTTAAGTATTTTATTTTATAAGTGTGGGGGGGGGGGGGGTTCTCCCATCTACTAGAATATATCCTGTTGCTAATAGAGATCAGAATTGAGTGTAGCAATATGGATCCACACAAAATAAGCTGCTTCTCATTATGGAATCTCTAGAATTACTGTGATGACAATATAGGACTTTGTGTATTTTGTACGCATGCAAAATGCCATGGTTATTAGGAACTATTACAATACATTCTAGATGATGGTGTTTTTTATTCCCAGTCTCATATTTTGTTTTGGCCTTTTTATTTTAATTTTTTTATTTATATTGGCCATTAAATTGTATTTAGTGTTGTCTGTTTATAGCTCCGTAATAACGGGTATTACTTCACTGCATTAATATAGTAATATCCTTGTTTTATTTTTCAATGTGTGTGTTTGCTCCCAAATGAAGGAACTTAAAGCATTTTACCTAACCTGAGTATTGAGTACGGCTGAATCTAATTACTGATAATCAGCCTCACCTGTGGAGTAGGTATAAGAACTGAACACTCCTACTCCCAGGTATACTGCCTTTTGAGAAAGACGCCCTGCTGGCGTTGAAACGCGTTAAGGAACACAGGTTACTCCGTGAGGATCAGTACCGCTGTGTACTTCAATCTCCCTCCAGAGCCGTGCACAGGAGCCCAGTTTGACTGCTGTGGCTCGGAGATCCCAGCCCGCAGCTTTCTACCTACACAGCTCCAGCCTCAGCCGCTCTGTACACTGTCTGGCGGCACCAGGGCTGTCTTAACAGCAGTGCAGGCCCCTGGGCACAGCAATGCACTGTGCCCCCTACCCATCCTCCAGCGGTAGGGGTGGGGGTGCTATCAGCGGCAGCTTTGATGTCCGGCGGGTGGTAGGGGGTGTTCTATCTTCCGCTTAGCATGTAGTACCTGGAACAGTAATTTCTGCTAATTACTCCTTTACTGCACAGATGGGGCTAAACTGTAGAAGGGGGCATTGGGCTGAATGAAGGGGCCCTGGTACATGTCTTCCAGGGTGGTAGGGGGGTGTAATACGTAGGTGAGGGGTGGATAGTGGAGTTGGCCTTATATTTATCATTTTCAGGTGGGAGGGCAGCTTGCTTGAATGCAGATATCTCAAGTTCCTGAAAATATATTTCTTAGCTTTGAATGGGATAAAAACTAGACAGTCACACCTTTCAGGAGGATTTGGGGACTTGGGGATCAGAGATCAGGAGCCAGAGCAATTCACCAACGAAAATATAAAACTGCATTTTAGGCGTGTGCAGCTTGAGTAGAGACCAGCTGCTTGAAGGCTGATATCTCTGGTTCTGGGCATAGTAGAGACAAGCAGCCAGTGTCCAGCAAAAGGGGAAAGTCGTAGCTTTTGGCTTATACCCTCAGAAAAACTCTAAGTCAGACAATACCCAAGATATTAAACTGGGAAAGCAATTAACAGGCTTGGTTGGGGACCACTGCTTTCAAGTCAGATATCTCCGGTTCCCCAGGGCCGATTTTAAAAAACTCCTGGGGCCCTTGGGCAAGAGCCCATTGAGCCCATACGAAAAGACGGCCCTGGGCGGCACGAACGACAGGCTGGCTGTTGGTCAGTGCTCTCGGCCTGACCCCTGCTAATACTCCAGCTTCACCAGCCATCAGTCTCTGTGTGGGAGACACGGAGCCTTCAGATGCAACATCGGCTGGGTGAGGACAGATAAAACAAACTCCCTGCGCGCCGCAGCACCGTTCTTCATTCATCGCTGAGGCTCTGGTGTTTAACATTTCCCTGGCTAACGGGATAACACCAGGGAGCAGGCATCGAAAGCTCCTGCCCAGCGTCAACAGGTGCATTTATCCTATTCATCATTTCATTTTGCTTATACTGGTTGAATAACGTATTAAGTTTGTGTCACATGCAAAAATCTTTAAGCACACAACTGTGAGTTATCTATTTGGAAATCATCTTGCAGCTGTACATTTCAGTGTACACAGTGAACTCTGCACAATCCGGGACCTTCTTGGTAATATTGGTAATTGAATCTTCATCATTTGTTTTAATTGGTGCTCTAATCATAGACCAGGTGTTTAACCATATCACATTGTTTATCAAGATTAGGTTGCTGTATTGAATTTTATTTACATTTAATAAATGTTTTTTATTATCTGATTGTCAAGCGCCACTTGATTTTTAGTTTGTTACTTTTGTGCGGTAAGGGATTGGCAATTCCCTTTTACAAGAGGCTGCTGATAATCACATTGCAGTTATACTCACCAGAGCACATAGTCCTTTTTTTTCATATTCCTGTCATTCCACACCTCCCTCCCCTGTGTCCCTCTGCCTTCCCCCTCACTCTGTGCTTCTCTGCGTTCCCCCCTCTGTGCCTCTCTGCTTCCCACCTCTGTTCCTCACCTTCCTACTCCTGTGTGCCTCTCTGCGTCCTCCCCCTCTATGCCTCTCTGCGTTCTCCCCCCGTGCCTCTCTGCGTTCTCCCCCCTCTGTGCCTCTCTGCGTTCTCCCCCCCTGTGCCTCTCTGCGTTCTCCCCCCTCTGTGCCTCTCTGCGCCCCCCCTCTGTGCCTCTCTGTGTGTCCCCACCCCCTTGTGCCTCTCACCTTCCTCCTACTGTGTGCCTCTCTGCATCCTCCCCTCTGTGCCTCTCTGTGTCCCCCCCCTCTGTGCCTCTCTGCATTCCCCCCCTGTGCCTCTCTGCGTTCTCCCCCCTATGTGCCTCTCTGCGTTCTCCCCCCTGTGCCTCTCTGTGTTCTCCCCCCTCTGTGCCTCTCTGTGCCCCCCCCCCTCTGTGCCTCTCTGTGTCCCCCCCCCCTTTGTGCCTCTCACCTTCCTCCTCCTGTGTGCCTCTCTGCATCCTCCCCTCTGTGCCTCTCTGCGTCCCCCCCCCCCCGTGTGTTGGTGCCATGCAGCTCAGGAGCCGTGCTCACTTTAGCCCACACCTTATGGGGCATGCTGGCCAGGATGCAGGGTGTGAGGGGTGACAGCCCGGGGATCCGGTGTCTGGGGCAGGCGGCTGCGGACACTGTGTGCAGGGAGCAGCCCAGGGTCTGCACCTCCCCTAAGCACGCAGAGTGTGACAGTGGCCAGGCGGCAGCTATTGGCAGTGGGTACGGGACGCACAGGGCGGAGCGCAGTCGCTGGTTCTCCCACAGCAGCTCCCCGGCGCACAGCTCCAGCAGCAGCTCCTCCATGCGCTGCTGATCCCTGCACCCCTCCGTGCCTCTTTGCATTCCCGCGTCGGCACACACACCACTTACCCGGCCCTTCACCTCCAAGTCCAGCTGCAGAAACACTAGGGAAGGGAACACGGCAGCCGCAGGAACACTCAGCCTCCACCCCACCGCTGCAGAATTGGCTGCGGGCAGATTGCGTCCTGGGGACCCGCCTATTTTCAAAATTTGAGTCCCAAGTCCTCAAAAGTGAGTAAAATACGTGCCATAGCACGTTTTTGCGATCACTTTTATGGCAGTAGAGCCCCCTTTTTACACATTACGGCAGACAGCATCCCCCTTTTTACACATTACAGCAGACAGCATCCCCTTTTTACACATTACGGCAGACAGCATCCCCTTTTTACACATTACGACAGACAGCATCCCCTTTTTACACATTACAGCAGCAGAGCCCCTCTTTTTACACATTACGGCAGACAGCGTCCACCTTAAACACATTACGGCAGACAGCGTCCCCCTTTTTACACATTACGGCAGACAGCGTCCCCTTTATACACATTACGGCAGACAGCGTCTCTTTTTACACATTATGGCAGATAGCGTCCCCCTTTTTACACATTACAGCAGCCAGTGTCCCCCTTTTTACACATTACGGCAGACAGCGTCCCCCTTTTTACACATTACAGCAGACAGCGCACCCTTTATACACATTACGGCAGACAGAGTCCCCTTTTTACACATTACAGCAGACGGCGTCCCCCTTTTTACACATTACGGTAGACAGCGTCCCCCTTTTTACACATTACGGCAGACAGCGTCCCCCTTTTTACACATTACGGCAGACAGTGTCCCCTTTTTACACATTACGGCAGACAGTGTCCCCTTTTTACCCATTACGGCAGACGGCGTCCCCCTTTTAACACATTACGGCAGACAGCGTCCCCCTTTTTACACATTACGGCAGACATCGTCCCCTTTATACACATTACGGCAGACAGCGTCCCCTTTTACACATTATGGCAGATAGCGTCCCCCTTTTTACACATTACGGCAGACAGCGTCCCCCTTTTTACACATTACGGCAGACAGCGTCCCTTTTATACACATTACGGCAGACAGAGTCCCCTTTTTACAAATTACAGCAGACGGCATCCCCCTTTTTACACATTACGGTAGACAGCGTCCCCCTTTTTACACATTACGGCAGACAGCGTCCCCCTTTTTACACATTACGGCAGACAGCGTCCCCTTTATACACATTACGGCAGACAGCGTCCCCTTTTTACACATTATGGCAGATAGCGTCCCCCTTTTTACACATTACGGCAGACAGCGTTCCCCCTTTTACACATTACGGCAGACAGCGTCCCCCTTTTACACATTACGGCAGACAGCATCCCCCTTTTAACACATTACGGCAGACAGCGTCCCCCTTTTTACACATTACGGCAGACAGCGTCCCCTTTATACACATTACGGCAGACAGCGTCCCCTTTTTACACATTACGGCAGCAGAGCCCCTCTTTTTACACATTACGGCAGACAGCGTCCCCTTTATACACATTACGGCAGACAGCGTCCCCCTTTTTACACATTACGGCAGACAGCATCCCCTTTATACACACTACGGCAGACAGCATCTCTTTTTACACATTATGGCAGATAGCGTCCCCCTTTTTACACATTACAGCAGCCAGTGTCCCCCTTTTTACACATTACGGCAGACAGCGTCCCCCTTTTTACACATTACAGCAGACAGTGTCCCCTTTATACACATTACAGCAGACGGCGTCCCCCTTTTTACACATTACGGTAGACAGCGTCCCCCTTTTTACACATTACGGCAGACAGCGTCCCCCTTTTTACACATTGCGGCAGACAGTGTCCCCTTTTTACACATTACGGCAGACGGTGTCCCCCTTTTAACACATTACGGCAGACAGCGTCCCCCTTTTTACACATTACGGCAGACAGCGTCCCCTTTATACACATTACGGCAGACGGCATCCCCCTTTTTACACATTACGGTAGACAGCGTCCCCCTTTTTACACATTACGGCAGACAGCGTCCCCCTTTTTACACATTACGGCAGACAGCGTCCACCTTTTTACACATTACGGCAGCAGAGTCTCATAGATAAACTGTGGGCCAGACATAAGTTATGATGAAGGAGGGAGAGACTCACCACAGCCAGTCCCTGTGTCCATATGGACGGTGGGAGATGTCCCCCACAGACTCATGTCTGGCGCCGGCGGGAGGCTGGGCAATAGAATTGCTGGACTCAATAGAGTGCGCTGCGGTGGGGGACAGGGAGAAGTGCCCAGCGCAGCACAGGTTCAGGCTCGTTATGCCCGGCACCAGGTCTCGGGAGTCCGGACAGAGGGGGCGGAGCATGCAGGCATTCAGCTGCAGTGCGCCGCTGCCCATGTTATCAGTCAGAGAGGGAGCCGGGGCTTGGGTGCTCTCCTCCTCGGGCAGCCGCAGCGCTGCAGATAACTGGTGATGGCTGGCTGGCGGGCGGTAGTGTGGCGAGGCCCGGCGGGTGCGTGCGGAGATTTTTCCGCCTCACAGCGCATTGCGCTGTGTGCAAAGCCCCGCTCGCCCATTGGTAGTTACGGCACTGGCCTCCAGTTAACTCTCAGTACATATACAGTATGTGTCCTTTGGATCATTATACAGTATACTGAGCTAATATACCAAAATTCTAATTCATAAATATTTATGTTTCTTAATTGCCATGTATTTAAATGATAGTATCACCTTCAGTATTATAGCTATTTATTTAAATGGAGAGATATTGTAGTTATTGAACAGATCTCCACCACAGTCCTACAAATCCACATATACTGTATAAATCTGATCCCTTATATAGACAATAACCAAAATCTCTTCTACTGTGTGATTGTTTCAGTGTTTCACAATGTAAACATGCAAAGCCAATCTGTAACATTTAATTGCTACCTAAATGTAATAGAAGCAGCTGTGATCATTTTGTTTTCACATATCATACACTATATTAATAGCTGATCTGACGTGTCCTAGTCAGATATTGTGTTTCCTTCTGTGTGTTTATCTTATACTGTAATATAGTTATAATTGTATCATAGCATAGCAAACAAACAATGATGTCAGTATCCCCAGCTGTATAATTACAAAGCAGGGTGACATGGAATACATACTATATCCCGACAGTCTGGATGCTTGCGGTCACAAAACCCAACTGCGGCATTGAGACATTGAAGATCCCGACATCGGAGGGGGTAAGCATTTCTAACCCTTCTCTCATCCCCTACCCTAACACTAAGCCCCAGGGAGTGGAGGCTAGGGCTGACCCTCCGTAATGTCTAACCCTAACCCGCCCTCCTCCCAGTGCCTAACCCTAACCTATAACTCATAAGAGGTCTACAGGGAATGTAGTTTCCGACTGCCTGTCACTATACCAAAGCCTGAATCCCGACCAATTACAGCCCGACAGTCAGCATGCAAACTGACAGGGACTATCCACAACAGCCATAGAGCAGGAATAGAACCTTTGGCGAGCGCAGTGAACCCGCAAAGGGCTTCTTGCGCTCGCCCCCCCCCCAGCATGCAATCTAAAGCTCGGGATCCTGGCGTCGGTATGGTGACCGGCGGGATCCCAACCACCGGTCACTCAAACCCAACCCATTTACAGAGTACACAAACAGAAACCAAATGAACAAAACAATAAAAAAGTGACTTACTGTACAGAACATTGCAGGACATTGACAAGGTTTGTAATAAATGCAGCAGTCGTTATTCCCAAATAAGCAGCAGGTCAGTAGAACTCAAGGGTTTGTTGTCGTTGTAGACAGTGGGGAGGAGATGATGATATAAGTATGGGAAGAAAAAGCACACAAAGGATGTTAAAACTAGAGATGAGCGCCTGAAATTTTTCGGGTTTTGTGTTTTGGTTTTGGGTTTGGTTCCGCGGCCGTGTTTTGGGTTCGAACGCGTTTTGGCAAAACCTCACCGAATTTTTTTTGTCGGATTCGGGTGTGTTTTGGATTCGGGTGTTTTTTTCAAAAAACACTAAAAAACAGCTTAAATCATAGAATTTGGGGGTCATTTTGATCCCAAAGTATTATTAACCTCAAAAACCATAATTTACACTCATTTTCAGTCTATTCTGAATACCTCACACCTCACAATATTATTTTTAGTCCTAAAATTTGCACCGAGGTCGCTGTGTGAGTAAGATAAGCGACCCTAGTGGCCGACACAAACACCGGGCCCATCTAGGAGTGGCACTGCAGTGTCACGCAGGATGTCCCTTCCAAAAAACCCTCCCCAAACAGCACATGACGCAAAGAAAAAAAGAGGCGCAATGAGGTAGCTGTGTGAGTAAGATTAGCGACCCTAGTGGCCGACACAAACACCGGGCCCATCTAGGAGTGGCACTGCAGTGTCACGCAGGATGGCCCTTCCAAAAAACCCTCCCCAAACAGCACATGACGCAAAGAAAAAAAGAGGCGCAATGAGGTAGCTGTGTGAGTAAGATTAGCGACCCTAGTGGCCGACACAAACACCGGGCCCATCTAGGAGTGGCACTGCAGTGTCACGCAGGATGGCCCTTCCAAAAAACCCTCCCCAAACAGCACATGACGCAAAGAAAAAAAGAGGCGCAATGAGGTAGCTGTGTGAGTAAGATTAGCGACCCTAGTGGCCGACACAAACACCGGGCCCATCTAGGAGTGGCACTGCAGTGTCACGCAGGATGTCCCTTCCAAAAAACCCTCCCCAAACAGCACATGACGCAAAGAAAAAAAGAGGCGCAATGAGGTAGCTGTGTGAGTAAGATTAGCGACCCTAGTGGCCGACACAAACACCGGGCCCATCTAGGAGTGGCACTGCAGTGTCACGCAGGATGTCCCTTCCAAAAAAACCCTCCCCAATCAGCACATGATGCAAAGAAAAAGAAAAGAAAAAAGAGGTGCAAGATGGAATTGTCCTTGGGCCCTCCCACCCACCCTTATGTTGTATAAACAAAACAGGACATGCACACTTTAACCAACCCATCATTTCAGTGACAGGGTCTGCCACACGACTGTGACTGATATGACGGGTTGGTTTGGACCCCCCCCAAAAAAGAAGCAATTAATCTCTCCTTGCACAAACTGGCTCTACAGAGGCAAGATGTCCACCTCATCTTCACCCTCCGATATATCACCGTGTACATCCCCCTCCTCACAGATTATCAATTCGTCCCCACTGGAATCCACCATCTCAGCTCCCTGTGTACTTTGTGGAGGCAATTGCTGCTGGTCAATGTCTCCGCGGAGGAATTGATTATAATTCATTTTAATGAACATCATCTTCTCCACATTTTCTGGATGTAACCTCGTACGCCGATTGCTGACAAGGTGAGCGGCGGCACTAAACACTCTTTCGGAGTACACACTTGTGGGAGGGCAACTTAGGTAGAATAAAGCCAGTTTGTGCAAGGGCCTCCAAATTGCCTCTTTTTCCTGCCAGTATAAGTACGGACTGTGTGACGTGCCTACTTGGATGCGGTCACTCATATAATCCTCCACCATTCTATCAATGTTGAGAGAATCATATGCAGTGACAGTAGACGACATGTCCGTAATCGTTGTCAGGTCCTTCAGTCCGGACCAGATGTCAGCATCAGCAGTCGCTCCAGACTGCCCTGCATCACCGCCAGCGGGTGGGCTCGGAATTCTGAGCCTTTTCCTCGCACCCCCAGTTGCGGGAGAATGTGAAGGAGGAGATGTTGACAGGTCGCGTTCCGCTTGACTTGACAATTTTGTCACCAGCAGGTCTTTCAACCCCAGCAGACCTGTGTCTGCCGGAAAGAGAGATCCAAGGTAGGCTTTAAATCTAGGATCGAGCACGGTGGCCAAAATGTAGTGCTCTGATTTCAACAGATTGACCACCCGTGAATCCTTGTTAAGCGAATTAAGGGCTGCATCCACAAGTCCCACATGCCTAGCGGAATCGCTCCCTTTTAGCTCCTTCTTCAATGCCTCCAGCTTCTTCTGCAAAAGCCTGATGAGGGGAATGACCTGACTCAGGCTGGCAGTGTCTGAACTGACTTCACGTGTGGCAAGTTCAAAGGGCATCAGAACCTTGCACAACGTTGAAATCATTCTCCACTGCACTTGAGACAGGTGCATTCCATCTCCTATATCGTGCTCAATTGTATAGGCTTGAATGGCCTTTTGCTGCTCCTCCAACCTCTGAAGCATATAGAGGGTTGAATTCCACCTCGTTACCACTTCTTGCTTCAGATGATGGCAGGGCAGGTTCAGTAGTTTTTGGTGGTGCTCCAGTCTTCTGTACGTGGTGCCTGTACGCCGAAAGTGTCCCGCAATTTTTCTGGCCACCGACAGCATCTCTTGCACGCCCCTGTCGTTTTTTAAAAAATTCTGCACCACCAAATTCAAGGTATGTGCAAAACATGGGACGTGCTGGAATTTGCCCATATTTAATGCACACACAATATTGCTGGCGTTGTCCGATGCCACAAATCCACAGGAGAGTCCAATTGGGGTAAGCCATTCCGCGATGATCTTCCTCAGTTGCCGTAAGAGGTTTTCAGCTGTGTGCGTATTCTGGAAAGCGGTGATACAAAGCGTAGCCTGCCTAGGAAAGAGTTGGCGTTTGCGAGATGCTGCTACTGGTGCCGCCGCTGCTGTTCTTGCGGCGGGAGTCCATACATCTACCCAGTGGGCTGTCACAGTCATATAGTCCTGACCCTGCCCTGCTCCACTTGTCCACATGTCCGTGGTTAAGTGGACATTGGGTACAACTGCATTTTTTATGAGACTGGTGAGTCTTTTTCTGACGTCCGTGTACATTCTCGGTATCGCCTGCCTAGAGAAGTGGAACCTAGATGGTATTTGGTAACGGGGGCACACTGCCTCAATAAATTGTCTAGTTCCCTGTGAACTAACGGCGGATACCGGACGCACGTCTAACACCAACATAGTTGTCAAGGACTCAGTTATCCGCTTTGCAGTAGGATGACTGCTGTGATATTTCATCTTCCTCGCAAAGGACTGTTGAACAGTCAATTGCTTACTGGAAGTAGTACAAGTGGGCTTACGACTTCCCCTCTGGGATGACCATCGACTCCCAGCGGCAACAACAGCAGCACCAGCAGCAGTAGGCGTTACACGCAAGGATGCATCGGAGGAATCCCAGGCAGGAGAGGACTCGTCAGACTTGCCAGTGACATGGCCTGCAGGACTATTGGCATTCCTGGGGAAGGAGGAAATTGACACTGAGGGAGTTGGTGGGGTGGTTTGCGTGAGCTTGGTTACAAGAGGAAGGGATTTACTGGTCAGTGGACTGCTTCCGCTGTCACCCAAAGTTTTTGAACTTGTCACTGACTTATTATGAATGCGCTGCAGGTGACGTATAAGGGAGGATGTTCCGAGGTGGTTAACGTCCTTACCCCTACTTATTACAGCTTGACAAAGGGAACACACGGCTTGACACCTGTTGTCCGCATTTCTGGTGAAATACCTCCACACCGAAGAGCTGATTTTTTTGGTATTTTCACCTGGCATGTCAACGGCCATATTCCTCCCACGGACAACAGGTGTCTCCCCGGGTGCCTGACTTAAACAAACCACCTCACCATCAGAATCCTCCTGGTCAATTTCCTCCCCAGCGCCAGCAACACCCATATCCTCCTCATCCTGGTGTACTTCAACACTGACATCTTCAATCTGACTATCAGGAACTGGACTGCGGGTGCTCCTTCCAGCACTTGCAGGGGGCGTGCAAATGGTGGAAGGCGCATGCTCTTCACGTCCAGTGTTGGGAAGGTCAGGCATCGCAACCGACACAATTGGACTCTCCTTGTGGATTTGGGATTTCAAAGAACGCACAGTTCTTTGCGGTGCTTTTGCCAGCTTGAGTCTTTTCAGTTTTCTAGCGAGAGGCTGAGTGCTTCCATCCTCATGTGAAGCTGAACCACTAGCCATGAACATAGGCCAGGGCCTCAGCCGTTCCTTGCCACTCCGTGTGGTAAATGGCATATTGGCAAGTTTACGCTTCTCCTCCGACAATTTTATTTTAGGTTTTGGAGTCCTTTTTTTACTGATATTTGGTGTTTTGGTTTTGACATGCTCTGTACTATGCCATTGGGCATCGGCCTTGGCAGACGACGTTGCTGGCATTTCATCGTCTCGGCCATGACTAGTGGCAGCAGCTTCAGCACGAGGTGGAAGTGGATCTTGATCTTTCCCTAATTTTGGAACCTCAACATTTTTGTTCTCCATATTTTAATAGGCACAACTAAAAGGCACCTCAGGTAAACAATGGAGATGGATGGATTGGATACTAGTATACAATTATGGACGGGCTGCCGAGTGCCGACACAGAGGTAGCCACAGCCGTGAACTACCGCACTGTACTGTGTCTGCTGCTAATATATAGACTGGTTGATAAAGAGATAGTATACTCGTAACTAGTATGTATGTATAAAGAAAGAAAAAAAAAACACGGTTAGGTGGTATATACAATTATGGACGGGCTGCCGAGTGCCGACACAGAGGTAGCCACAGCCGTGAACTACTGCACTGTACTGTGTCTGCTGCTAATATATAGACTGGTTGATAAAGAGATAGTATACTTGTAACTAGTATGTATGTATAAAGAAAGAAAAAAAAACCACGGTTAGGTGGTATATACAATTATGGACGGGCTGCCGAGTGCCGACACAGAGGTAGCCACAGCCGTGAACTACCGCACTGTACTGTGTCTGCTGCTAATATATAGACTGGTTGATAAAGAGATAGTATACTCGTAACTAGTATGTATGTATAAAGAAAGAAAAAAAAACCACGGTTAGGTGGTATATACAATTATGGACGGGCTGCCGAGTGCCGACACAGAGGTAGCCACAGCCGTGAACTACCGCACTGTACTGTGTCTGCTGCTAATATATAGACTGGTTGATAAAGAGATAGTATACTCGTAACTAGTATGTATGTATAAAGAAAGAAAAAAAAACCACGGTTAGGTGGTATATACAATTATGGACGGGCTGCCGAGTGCCGACACAGAGGTAGCCACAGCCGTGAACTACCGCACTGTACTGTGTCTGCTGCTAATATATAGACTGGTTGATAAAGAGATAGTATACTCGTAACTAGTATGTATGTATAAAGAAAGAAAAAAAAACCACGGTTAGGTGGTATATACAATTATGGACGGGCTGCCGAGTGCCGACACAGAGGTAGCCACAGCCGTGAACTACCGCACTGTACTGTGTCTGCTGCTAATATATAGACTGGTTGATAAAGAGATAGTATACTCGTAACTAGTATGTATGTATAAAGAAAGAAAAAAAAACCACGGTTAGGTGGTATATACAATTATGGACGGGCTGCCGAGTGCCGACACAGAGGTAGCCACAGCCGTGAACTACCGCACTGTACTGTGTCTGCTGCTAATATATAGACTGGTTGATAAAGAGATAGTATACTCGTAACTAGTATGTATGTATAAAGAAAGAAAAAAAAACCACGGTTAGGTGGTATATACAATTATGGACGGGCTGCCGAGTGCCGACACAGAGGTAGCCACAGCCGTGAACTACCGCACTGTACTGTGTCTGCTGCTAATATATAGACTGGTTGATAAAGAGATAGTATACTCGTAACTAGTATGTATGTATAAAGAAAGAAAAAAAAACCACGGTTAGGTGGTATATACAATTATGGACGGGCTGCCGAGTGCCGACACAGAGGTAGCCACAGCCGTGAACTACCGCACTGTACTGTGTCTGCTGCTAATATAGACTGGTTGATAAAGAGATAGTATACTCGTAACTAGTATGTATGTATAAAGAAAGAAAAAAAAACCACGGTTAGGTGGTATATACAATTATGGACGGGCTGCCGAGTGCCGACACAGAGGTAGCCACAGCCGTGAACTACCGCACTGTACTGTGTCTGCTGCTAATATATAGACTGGTTGATAAAGAGATAGTATACTCGTAACTAGTATGTATGTATAAAGAAAGAAAAAAAAACCACGGTTAGGTGGTATATACAATTATGGACGGGCTGCCGAGTGCCGACACAGAGGTAGCCACAGCCGTGAACTACCGCACTGTACTGTGTCTGCTGCTAATATATAGACTGGTTGATAAAGAGATAGTATACTACTAATATTATATACTGGTGGTCAGGTCACTGGTCACTAGTCACACTGGCAGTGGCACTCCTGCAGCAAAAGTGTGCACTGTTTAATTTTAATATAATATTATGTACTCCTGGCTCCTGCTATAACCTATAACTGGCACTGCAGTAGTGCTCCCCAGTCTCCCCCACAATTATAAGCTGTGTGAGCTGAGCAGTCAGACAGATATATAATATATATAGATGATGCAGCACACTGGCCTGAGCCTGAGCAGTGCACACAGATATGGTATGTGACTGACTGAGTCACTGTGTGTATCGCTTTTTTCAGGCAGAGAACGGATATATTAAATAAACTGCACTGTGTGTCTGGTGGTCACTCACTATATAATATATTATGTACTCCTGGCTCCTGCTATAACCTATAACTGGCACTGCAGTAGTGCTCCCCAGTCTCCCCCACAATTATAAGCTGTGTGAGCTGAGCAGTCAGACAGATATATAATATTATATATAGATAATAGATGATGCAGCACACTGGCCTGAGCCTGAGCAGTGCACACAGATATGGTATGTGACTGAGTCACTGTGTGCTGTGTATCGCTTTTTTCAGGCAGAGAACGGATTATAAATAAAAGTGGTGGTCACTGGTCACTATCAGCAAAACTCTGCACTGTACACTACTGAGTACTCCTAATGCTCCCCAAAATTAGTAAATCAAGTGTCTAAACGGAGAGGACGCCAGCCACGTCCTCTCCCTATCAATCTCAATGCACGTGTGAAAATGGCGGCGACGCGCGGCTCCTTATATAGAATCCGAGTCTCGCGATAGAATCCGAGCCTCGCGAGAATCCGACAGCGTCATGATGACGTTCGGGCGCGCTCGGGTTAACCGAGCAAGGCGGGAAGATCCGAGTTGCTCGGAACCGTGAAAAAAAACATGAAGTTCTGGCGGGTTCGGATTCAGAGAAACCGAACCCGCTCATCTCTAGTTAAAACCAAGGTATTTCTATAAAGTAAAAAAACAGATTATTTGAAGCAGTCGCAAGCTGCGTCTATTTTTCACAACACAGCCTTAGTGCGGGTAGTCACACGTTAATACCTTAGAGCAGGGGTGGGGAAACTCAGGCCCGCTGGCTGTATAAGGCCCGCAAAGCCATTTGATCTGGCCCGGCCAGGCTCACCTAACACAGAGAGAAGTCGGGCACCCGCTGAGATTTTGTTACCGGCGGCCGCCTGGCTCCTTCTCACCAGTAGCCGGAGGCAGGAGCTCACTCTTGAGCTCTGGCTTCAGGCTCAGGCAGTGTACATGTACGGCGCTCCCATAGTTCCGAGGAGCGGGCGGCCAGGCGGAGGGCACCGGTCTGGAAACAGAAGCGTGGCTGGTGAGTATTGTGTTTTTTTTTTCTTTTAATGTGTGTGTGTAAGCTGCGCTACTAGGGGGCATATTTAATGGGGCATAACTACAGGGGGGCATATTTAATGGGGCATAACAACTGACTGGGGGCATATCTAATGGGGCATAACTACTGACTGGGGGCATATCTAATGAGGCATAACAATTAACAACTGACTGGGGGTATATCCACTGGGGCATAACAAGTGACTGAGGGCAGGCTAATTTTTAAGTTGATAATTTTTGTATGGCCCCTGAAGGATTTTATAAATTTCCAAATGGCCCTTGGTAGAAAAAAGGTTTCCCACCCCTGCCTTAGAGAAAGCGCCCTGGATCCAGGTAGTCAGTCGTCTGGAAGAAGACCTCTGAGATAAAAGCATCTGCCTACCACGTCCAGGGTCAGGCTATTTATATAGAAAGTCCAAAAGGCACATACTACAATAATCAAAGTCTTCTCTCATTGGTCCAGGGGCCAGACCTCTCTAGAACTCGACGGATCATAGGTCAGTCCAGGCATACAAGTTTGCCCTCAGGGTCCCGCTGTGAAATATCCACAGTATCCACCAGTATCCACACCTTGCTCTGCACATTATTCCATACATATTGTATCTAATATTACTCATATCTTGCTGTCGCAGTGTGCAACCATTTATCCGTAATAACTGGATTATTGCTGATAAAAATAGGATTTTAATACCTACCGGTAAATCCTTTTCTCCTAGTCCGTAGAGGATGCTGGGGACTCCAAAAGGTCCATGGGGTATAGACGGGATCCGCATGAGACATGGGCACACTATAAGACTTTGATGGGTGTGAACTGGCTCCTCCCTCTATGCCCCTCCTTCAGACCTCAGTTATCGGAACTGTGCCCAGGGAGACGGACATTTCGAGGAAAAGGATTTTTGTTACACTAAGGGTGAGATACATACCAGCTCACACCACAAACACACCGTACAACTGGATTAGCAGGAATACCAGATACAGTATGAACGAAAAACAGCAACAAGCTGAACATAACCGATACACAACCTTCGTGTAACCGAAAACAACAACTAACAATACAACTGCAAGTAACAGTCCGCACTGGGATGGGCGCCCATCATCCTCTACGGACTAGGAGAAAAGGATTTACCGGTAGGTATTAAAATCCTATTTTCTCTTACGTCCTAGAGCAGGGGTTCTCAAACTCGGTCCTCAGGACCCCACACAGTGCATGTTTTGCAGGTAACCCAGCAGGTGCACAGGTGTATTAATTACTCACTGACACTTTTTAAAGTGTCCACAGGTGGAGCTAATTATTTAACTTGTGATTTTGTGAGGAGACCTGCAAAACATGCACTGTGTGGGGTCCTGAGGACCGAGTTTGAGAACCTGTGTCCTAGAGGATGCTGGGGACTCCAAAAGGACCATGGGGTCTATACCAAAGCTGCAGACCAGGCGGGAGAGTGCGGACAACTCTGCAGCACCGACTGAGCAAACATAAGGTCCTCATCAGCCAGGGTATCAAACTTGTAGAACTTAGCAAAAGTGTTTGAACCCGACCATGTAGCTGCTCGGCAAAGTTGAAGTGCCTAGGCCCTTCGGGCAGCCGCCCAAGATGAGCCCACCTTCCTGGTAGAATGGGCCTTCACTGACTTCGGCAACGGCAATCCGGCCGTAGAATGAGCGTGCTGAATTGTATTACCAATCCAGCGTGCAATAGTTTGCTTGGAAGCAGGATTTCCAATCTTGTTGGAAGCGTACAGGACAAACAGAGCCTCTGTTTTCCTAACAAGAGCCGTTCTGGCGACATAAATTTTCAAAGCTCTCACGACATCGACAGATTTTGGCACTGTCACGGCATCCGTAGCCACAGGCACCACAATAGGTTGACGAGTCCTCAATTCCTCTCTATCCACATGGAAAATCAAATATGGGCTCTTGTGAGACAAAGCTGCCAATTCCGACACCCGTCTGGCAGACGCCAAGGCCAAAAGCATGACCACTTTCCAAGTGAGAAATTTCAACTCAACCTTATGCAAAGGTTCAAACCAGTGAGACATAAGAAATTGTAACACCACGTCAAGATCCCACGGTGCCACGGGTGGCACAAACGGAGGATGGATATACAGCACTCCCTTCATGAAAGTCTGAACTTCAGGAAGGGCGGCCAATTCTTTTTGATAGAAAATAGATAAAGCCGAAATCTGCACTTTGATGGAACCCAATTTCAGGCCCGCATCCACGCCTGCCTGCAAAAAATGGAGGAAACGACCCAGCTGAAACTCCTCCGTAGGAGCTTTCTTGGCTTCACACCACGACACATATTTTCTCCGAATACGGTGATAATGCTTCGCCGTGACCTCCTTTCTAGCCTTAAGGAGAGTGGGGATGACTTCCCCAGGAATACCCTTTCGAGCTAGGATTTGGCATTCAACCTCCACGCCGTCAAACGCAGCCGCAGTAAGTCTTGAAATACGCATGGCCCCTGCAGTAACAGGTCCTCTCTGAGAGGAAGCGGCCAAGGATCTTCTATGAGCAATTCCTGAAGATCCGGATACCAGGCCCTCCGTGGCCAATCTGGAATGACGAGGACTGCCGGAACCCTTGTTCGTCTTATGATCCTCAACACTTTTGGAATGAGAGTTAGTGGAGGGAACGCATATACCGACTGAAACACCCACGGAGTCACCAGGGCGTCCACTGCACTGGCTTGGGGGTCCCTTGACCTGGAACAATACCTCGGTAGCTTCTTGTTGAGGCGAGACGCCATCATGTCCATTTGAGGAATTCCCCAATGCCTTGTCACTTCTGCAAATACCTCTTGATGAAGAGCCTACTCTCCTGGATGGAGATCATGTCTGCTGAGGAAGTCTGCTTCCCAGTTGTCCACGCCCAGAAGGAAGACTGCTGACAGAGCACTCACGCGTTTTTCCGCCCAGCGGAGAACTCTTGTGGCCTCCGCCATCGCCGCTCTGCTCTTTGTTCCGCCCTGGCGGTTTACGTACGCGACCGCTGTTACGTTGTCCGACTGAATCAGGACAGGTAGACCTTGAAGAAGGTGTTCCGCTTGCAGAAGGCCGCTGTAAATGGCTCTTAACTCCAGAACGTTTATGTGGAGTCGAGTTCCCTGGCTTGACCATTTCCCTGGAAACTTCTTCCTTGAGTGACTGCTCCCCAGCCTCGGAGACTTGCATCCGTGGTCAGCAGGACCCAATCCTGGATCCCGAACCTGCGTCCCTCTAGAAGGTGAGAACTTTGCAGCCACCACAGGAGAGAAATTCTGGTCCTGGAAGATAGACTTATTTTCCGGTGCATGTGCAGGTGAGAACCGGACCATTTGTCCAGCAGGTCCCACTAAAACACCCGGGCATGAAACCTGCCAAACGGAATGGCTTTGTAAGCCGCAACCATCTTCCCTAGCACTCGAGTGCATTGATGAATCGACACTCTTGCCGGTTTCAGAATCTCCTTGACCATGCATTGGATTTCCAGAGCTTTTTCCGCCAGAAGAAACACTCTCTGCAGTTCCGTGTCCAGGATCATGCCCAAGAAAGGCAGCCGAGTTGTCGGAATCAACTGAGACTTTGGCAAATTTAGAATCCAACCATGATGTTGCAGAAAAAATCAGGGAGAGTTCCACATTTCTTAGCAACTGCTCCTTCGATCTCGCTTTTATCAGGAGATCGTCCAAGTACGGGATAATTGTGACACCCTGCTTGCGTAGGAGTACCATAATTTCCGCCATCACTTTGGTGAAGACCCTCGGGGCCGTGGAAAGCCCAAACGGCAACGTCTGAAATTGGTAATGATAATCCTGCACCGCAAATCTCAGGAAAGCCTGATGTGGAGGATATATCGGGACGTGCAAGTAGGCATCTTTTATGTTGACTGACGCCATAAAATCCCCTCCTTCTAGACTGGAGATCACTGCTCGAAGAGATTCTATCTTGAACTTGAAAGTTTTTAAATACAGATTGAGGGATTTTAAGTTCAGGATCGGTCTGTCCGAGCCGTCCGGCTTTGGCACGACAAAGAGGCTCAAATAAAACCCTTCTCCCCGTTGGGACGGGGGTACCGGGACAATTACACTCTGTAGACACAGCTTTTGTATCGCAGCATTCACTACATCCCTTTCTGGGATAGAAACTGGCAAGGCTGAGTTGAAAAATCGGTGGGGGGGGCACCTCCTGAAACTCCAGTTTGTACCCTTGGGACACTATGTTTAATACCCAAGGATCTAGGCCCGAGTGAAACCAGACCTGACTGAAGAGTCGGAGACGCGCCCCCACCGGCACGGACTCCCGTAGGGGAGCCCCAGCGTCATGCGGTGGACTTGGCAGAGGCCGGGTAGGACTTCTGGTCCTGGGAACCTGAGACAGCAGGTGACCTTTTTCCCCTTCCTCTGCCTTTTGAAGCAAGGAAGGACGAGCCTCTTCCTTTTTTGTATTTATTAGGCCGAAAGGACTGCATCTGATAATGGGGTGCCTTTTTCTGTTGTGCTGGAACATAAGGAAGAAAAGATGACTTACCCGCTGTAGCGGTAGACACCAGGTCAGCGAGGCCGTCACCAAACAAGACACTACCTTTATAAGGGAGAGCTTCCATAGCTTTCTTGGAGTCGGCATCAGCATTCCATTGATGAATCCACAGCGCTGTCCTGGCTGAGACTGCCATGGCATTGGCCCTTGATCCCAAGAGGCCAATATCCCTCGCCGCATCCTTTAGGTAAGCTGCAGCGTCACTGATATAACCGAGAGTCAAAAGAATGTTATCCCTATCTAGGGTATCCATGTCAGATGCCAAATTATCAGCCCACTTAGCAATAGCACTGCTCACCTAAGCCGACGCCACGGCAGGTCTGAGTGCACCCGTAGTGACATAAATGGCCTTTAATGTAATTTCCTGCTTACAATCCCCAGGATCCTTGAGGGCAGCAGTGTCGGGAGACGGAAGCACCACCTTCTTGGACAGCCGGGACAGAGCCTTGTCCACATTGGGAGATGACTCCCACTTTTCCCTGTCGTCAGAGGGGAAAGGATATGCCATAAAAATTCTCTTGGGAATCTGCCACCTTTTATCAGGCGATTCCCAAGCTTTTTCACAAAGAGCGTTCAGTTCATGAGAGGGGGGAAACGTCACCTCAGGTTTCTTTCCCTTATATAATCAACCCCTTGTATCAGGAACAGCAGGTACTTCAGAAATATGTAAAACATTTTTAATAGCCACAGTCATGTACTGAATACTCTTAACCAATTTTGGATGTAAACTGGCCTCACTATAGTCGACACTGGAGTCAGAGTCCATGTCAGTATCCGTATCAGCTATTTGAGTATATGAACGCTTATGTGACCCTGAGGTGACCTGTACCTGGGATAAGGCGTCCTCCATGGATTTTTTCCATGTTTGTGTCTGAGAATCAGATTTATTCAGCCTTTTAGACAATAACGCCACATTTGCATTCAATGTACTCAATATATTCACCCAATCAGCAGTCGGCGGTGCCGACAGAGTCACTCCCAAATCCTTCTCTGCGCTCAGCCTCAGACATGTTGACACAGCGTACCAACACACACACTCACACTGGCTATAGGGGACAGACCCATAGGGAAGCCTGTTAGAAAAAACACAGAGGGAGTATACCAGCTCACACCCCAGCGCCTATGTAATATTGAAAAATAATATATGATGTCTGCGCTGTTTAAATAGCACCAAATTACTGTGCCGAAATCCCCCCCCCCCCGTTTTGCTCCCTGTACTTGATAAGGAGAGTGGAGGTCCGGGCCAGCGTCTCTGCAATGTCTGTGAAGAGAGAAAATGGCGCTGGTAAGCTGTGAGGGCTAAGCCACGCCCCCTCCCGGTGCACTGTAGTCCCGCTCAATTTCAAATATTTATACTGGCGGGGGCTTATATTTAGTGCCTAGGCACTTATAATATGTCTTTCTGCCAGTTTTATAGCCTCAGTAACATGCTGCCCAGGGCGCCCCCCCTGCGCCCTGCACCCTGTGAGTGCCATTGGAAGTATGTGTGGGAGCATGGAGCGCAGCGTGACCGCTGCGCGGTACCTCGTTACTGAAGTCTTCTGCCGTCACTGAAGTCTTCTTTCTTCTGTATACTCACCCGGCTTCTTTCTTCTGGCTTCTGTGAGGGGGTTGACGGCGTGGCTCCGGTAACAAGCAGCTAGGCGCACCAAGTGACATGATGCAACAATGTGGTTCTAACCCTGGAATATGTATATAGCTAGTTTACTGAAATAGTACTACAATTTCTGTGTATTAATTAGAGATGAGCGGGTTCGGTTTCTCTGAATCCGAACCCGCACGAACTTCATGTTTTTTTCACGGGTCCGAGCAGACTCGGATCCTCCCGCCTTGCTCGGTTAACCCGAGCGCGCCCGAACGTCATCATGACGCTGTCGGATTCTCGCGAGACTCGGATTCTATATAAGGAGCCGCGCGTCGCCGCCATTTTCACACGTGCATTGAGATTGATAGGGAGAGGACGTGGCTGGCGTCCTCTCCATTTAGATTAGGGTTGAGAGAGAGAGAGAGAGAGATTGACCTGAGGCTGTGATACTGTAGAAGAGAGTGCAGAGTTTAGTGACTGACGACCACAGTGACCACCAGACAGTGCAGTTGTTTGTTTTATTTAATATATCCGTTCTCTGCCTGAAAAAAACGATACACACAGTGACTCAGTCACATACCATATCTGTGTGCACTGCTCAGCCCAGTGTGCTGCATCAATGTATATATATATCTGACTGTGCTCAGCTCACACAGCTTATAATTGTGGGGGAGACTGGGGAGCACTGCAGTGCCAGTTATAGGTTATAGCAGGAGCCAGGAGTACATCATATTATATTAAAATTAAACAGTGCACACTTTTGCTGCAGGAGTGCCACTGCCAGTGTGACTAGTGACCAGTGACCTGACCACCAGTATATATAATATTAGTAGTATACTATCTCTTTATCAACCAGTCTATATTAGCAGCAGACACAGTACAGTGCGGTAGTTCACGGCTGTGGCTACCTCTGTGTCGGCACTCGGCAGCCCGTCCATAATTGTATATACCACCTAACCGTGGTTTTTTTTTTCTTTCTTTATAGTCATACTAGTTACGAGTATACTATCTCTTTATCAACCAGTCTATATTAGCAGCAGACACAGTACAGTGCGGTAGTTCACGGCTGTGGCTACCTCTGTGTCGGCACTCGGCAGCCCGTCCATAATTGTATATACCACCTAACCGTGGTTTTTTTTTCTTTCTTTATACATACATACTAGTTACGAGTATACTATCTCTTTATCAACCAGTCTATATTAGCAGCAGACACAGTACAGTGCGGTAGTTCACGGCTGTGGCTACCTCTGTGTCGGCACTCGGCAGCCCGTCCATAATTGTATATACCACCTAACCGTGGTTTTTTTTTCTTTCTTTATACATACATACTAGTTACGAGTATACTATCTCTTTATCAACCAGTCTATATATTAGCAGCAGACACAGTACAGTGCGGTAGTTCACGGCTGTGGCTACCTCTGTGTCGGCACTCGGCAGCCCGTCCATAATTGTATATACCACCTAACCGTGGTTTTTTTTTCTTTCTTTATACATACATACTAGTTACGAGTATACTATCTCTTTATCAACCAGTCTATATATTAGCAGCAGACACAGTACAGTGCGGTAGTTCACGGCTGTGGCTACCTCTGTGTCGGCACTCGGCAGCCCGTCCATAATTGTATATACCACCTAACCGTGGTTTTTTTTTCTTTCTTTATAGTCATACTAGTTACGAGTATACTATCTCTTTATCAACCAGTCTATATTAGCAGCAGACACAGTACAGTGCGGTAGTTCACGGCTGTGGCTACCTCTGTGTCGGCACTCGGCAGCCCGTCCATAATTGTATATACCACCTAACCGTGTTTTTTTTTTCTTTCTTTATACATACATACTAGTTACGAGTATACTATCTCTTTATCAACCAGTCTATATATTAGCAGCAGACACAGTACAGTGCGGTAGTTCACGGCTGTGGCTACCTCTGTGTCGGCACTCGGCAGCCCGTCCATAATTGTATATACCACCTAACCGTGGTTTTTTTTTTCTTTCTTTATAGTCATACTAGTTACGAGTATACTATCTCTTTATCAACCAGTCTATATTAGCAGCAGACACAGTACAGTGCGGTAGTTCACGGCTGTGGCTACCTCTGTGTCGGCACTCGGCAGCCCGTCCATAATTGTATATACCACCTAACCGTGGTTTTTTTTCTTTCTTTATACATACATACTAGTTACGAGTATACTATCTCTTTATCAACCAGTCTATATATTAGCAGCAGACACAGTACAGTGCGGTAGTTCACGGCTGTGGCTACCTCTGTGTCGGCACTCGGCAGCCCGTCCATAATTGTATATACCACCTAACCGTGGTTTTTTTTTCTTTCTTTATACATACATACTAGTTACGAGTATACTATCTCTTTATCAACCAGTCTATATATTAGCAGCAGACACAGTACAGTGCGGTAGTTCACGGCTGTGGCTACCTCTGTGTCGGCACTCGGCAGCCCGTCCATAATTGTATATACCACCTAACCGTGGTTTTTTTTCTTTCTTTATACATACATACTAGTTACGAGTATACTATCTCTTTATCAACCAGTCTATATATTAGCAGCAGACACAGTACAGTGCGGTAGTTCACGGCTGTGGCTACCTCTGTGTCGGCACTCGGCAGCCCGTCCATAATTGTATATACCACCTAACCGTGGTTTTTTTTTCTTTCTTTATACATACATACTAGTTACGAGTATACTATCTCTTTATCAACCAGTCTATATATTAGCAGCAGACACAGTACAGTGCGGTAGTTCACGGCTGTGGCTACCTCTGTGTCGGCACTCGGCAGCCCGTCCATAATTGTATATACCACCTAACCGTGGTTTTTTTTCTTTCTTTATACATACATACTAGTTACGAGTATACTATCTCTTTATCAACCAGTCTATATATTAGCAGCAGACACAGTACAGTGCGGTAGTTCACGGCTGTGGCTACCTCTGTGTCGGCACTCGGCAGCCCGTCCATAATTGTATATACCACCTAACCGTGGTTTTTTTTTCTTTCTTTATACATACATACTAGTTACGAGTATACTATCTCTTTATCAACCAGTCTATATATTAGCAGCAGACACAGTACAGTGCGGTAGTTCACGGCTGTGGCTACCTCTGTGTCGGCACTCAGCAGCCCGTCCATAATTGTATACTAGTATCCAATCCATCCATCTCCATTGTTTACCTGAGGTGCCTTTTAGTTGTGCCTATTAAAATATGGAGAACAAAAATGTTGAGGTTCCAAAATTAGGGAAAGATCAAGATCCACTTCCACCTCGTGCTGAAGCTGCTGCCACTAGTCATGGCCGAGACGATGAAATGCCAGCAACGTCGTCTGCCAAGGCCGATGCCCAATGTCATAGTACAGAGCATGTCAAATCCAAAACACCAAATATCAGTAAAAAAAGGACTCCAAAACCTAAAATAAAATTGTCGGAGGAGAAGCGTAAACTTGCCAATATGCCATTTACCACACGGAGTGGCAAGGAACGGCTGAGGCCCTGGCCTATGTTCATGGCTAGTGGTTCAGCTTCACATGAGGATGGAAGCACTCAGCCTCTCGCTAGAAAAATGAAAAGACTAAAGCTGGCAAAAGCAGTAGCACCGCAAAGAACTGTGCGTTCTTCGAAATCCCAAATCCACAAGGAGAGTCCGACTCCAATTGTGTCCGTTGCGATTCCTGACCTTCCCAACACTGGACGTGAAGAGCATGCGCCTTCCACCATTTGCACGCCCCCTGCAAGTGATGGAAGGAGCACCCGCAGTCCAGTTCCTGATAGTCAGATTGAAGATGTCAGTGTTGAAGTACACCAGGATGAGGAGGATATGGGTGTTGCTGGCGCTGGGGAGGAAATTGACCAGGAGGATTCTGATGGTGAGGTGGTTTGTTTAAGTCAGGCACCCGGGGAGACACCTGTTGTCCGTGGTAGGAATATGGCCGTTGACATGCCTGGTGAAAATACCAAAAAAATCAGCTCTTCGGTGTGGAAGTATTTCACCAGAAATGCGGACAACAGGTGTCAAGCCGTGTGTTCCCTTTGTCAAGCTGTAATAAGTAGGGGTAAGGACGTTAACCACCTCGGAACATCCTCCCTTATACGTCACCTGCAGCGCATTCATAATAAGTCAGTGACAAGTTCAAAAACTTTGGGTGACAGCGGAAGCAGTCCACTGACCAGTAAATCCCTTCCTCTTGTAACCAAGCTCACGCAAACCACCCCACCAACTCCCTCAGTGTCAATTTCCTCCTTCCCCAGGAATGCCAATAGTCCTGCAGGCAATGTCACTGGCAATTCTGACGAGTCCTCTCCTGCCTGGGATTCCTCCGATGCATCCTTGCGTGTAACGCCTACTGCTGCTGGCGCTGCTGTTGTTGCTGCTGGGAGTCGATGGTCATCCCAGAAGGGAAGTCGTAAGCACACTTTTACTACTTCCACCAAGCAATTGACTGTCCAACAGTCCTTTGCGAGGAAGATGAAATATCACAGCAGTCATCCTGTTGCAAAGCGGATAACTGAGGCCTTGACAACTATGTTGGTGTTAGACGTGCGTCCGGTATCCGCCGTTAGTTCACAGGGAACTAGACAATTTCTTTAGGTAGTGTGCCCCTGTTACCAAATACCATCTAGGTTCCACTTCTCTAGGCAGGCGATACCGAGAATGTACACGGACCTCAGAAAAAGACTCACCAGTGTCCTAAAAAATGCAGTTGTACCCAATGTCCACTTAACCACGGACATGTGGACAAGTGGAGCAGGGCAGGGTCAGGACTATATGACTGTGACAGCCCACTGGGTAGATGTATGGACTCCCGCCGCAAGAACAGCAGCGGCGGCACCAGTAGCAGCATCTCGCAAACGCCAACTCTTTCCTAGGCAGGCTACGCTTTGTATCACCGGTTTCCAGAATACGCACACAGCTGAAAACCTCTTACGGCAACTGAGGAAGATCATCGCGGAATGGCTTACCCCAATTGGACTCTCCTGTGGATTTGTGGCATCGGACAACGCCAGCAATATTGTGTGTGCATTAAATCTGGGCCAATTCCAGCACGTCCCATGTTTTGCACATACCTTGAATTTGGTGGTGCAGAATTTTTTAAAAAACGACAGGGGCGTGCAAGAGATGCTGTCGGTGGCCAGAAGAATTGCGGGACACTTTCGGCGTACAGGCACCACGTACAGAAAACTGGAGCACCACCAAAAACTACTGAACCTGCCCTGCCATCATCTGAAGCAAGAAGTGGTAACGAGGTGGAATTCAACCCTGTATATGCTTCAGAGGTTGGAGGAGCAGCAAAAGGCCATTCAAGCCTATACAATTGAGCACGATATAGGAGGTGGGATGCACCTGTCTCAAGCGCAGTGGAGAATGATTTCAACGTTGTGCAAGGTTCTGATGCCCTTTGAACTTGCCACACGTGAAGTCAGTTCAGACACTGCCAGCCTGAGTCAGGTCATTCCCCTCATCAGGCTTTTGCAGAAGAAGCTGGAGACATTGAAGGAGGAGCTAACACGGAGCGATTCCGCTAGGCATGTGGGACTTGTGGATGGAGCCCTTAATTCGCTTAGCAAGGATTCACGGGTGGTCAATCTGTTGAAATCAGAGCACTACATTTTGGCCACCGTGCTCGATCCTAGATTTAAAGCATACCTTGGATCTCTCTTTCCGGCAGACACAAGTCTGCTGGGGTTCAAACACCTGCTGGTGAGTAAATTGTCAAGTCAAGCGGAACGCGACCTGTCAAAAACATCTCCTCCTTCACATTCTCCCGCAACTGGGGGTGCGAGGAAAAGGCTCAGAATTCCGAGCCCACCCGCTGGCGGTGATGCAGGGCAGTCTGGAGCGACTGCTGATGCTGACATCTGGTCCGGACTGAAGGACCTGACAACGATTACGGACATGTCGTCTACTGTCACTGCATATGATTCTCTCCCCATTGAAAGAATGGTGGAGGATTATATGAGTGACCGCATCCAAGTAGGCACGTCACACAGTCCGTACTTATACTGGCAGGAAAAAGAGGCAATTTGGAGGCCCTTGCACAAACTGGCTTTATTCTACCTAAGTTGCCCTCCCACAAGTGTGTACTCCGAAAGAGTGTTTAGTGCCGCCGCTCACCTTGTCAGCAATCGGCGTACGAGGTTACATCCAGAAAATGTGGAGAAGATGATGTTCATTAAAATGAATTATAATCAATTCCTCCGTGGAGACATTGACCAGCAGCAATTGCCTCCACAAAGTACACAGGGAGCTGAGATGGTGGATTCCAGTGGGGACGAATTGATAATCTGTGAGGAGGGGGATGTACACGGTGATATATCGGAGGATGATGATGAGGTGGACATCTTGCCTCTGTAGAGCCAGTTTGTGCAAGGAGAGATTAATTGCTTCTTTTTTGGTGGGGGTCCAAACCAACCCGTCATATCAGTCACAGTCGTGTGGCAGACCCTGTCACTGAAATGATGGGTTGGTTAAAGTGTGCATGTCCTGTTTATACAACATAAGGGTGGGTGGGAGGGCCCAAGGACAATTCCATCTTGCACCTCTTTTTTCTTTTCTTTTTCTTTGCGTCATGTGCTGTTTGGGGAGGGTTTTTTGGAAGGGACATCCTGCGTGACACTGCAGTGCCACTCCTAGATGGGCCCGGTGTTTGTGTCGGCCACTAGGGTCGCTTATCTTACTCACACAGCTACCTCATTGCGCCTCTTTTTTTCTTTGCATCATGTGCTGTTTGGGGAGGGTTTTTTGGAAGGGACATCCTGCGTGACACTAGAGATGAGCGGGTTCGGTTTCTCTGAATCCGAACCCGCCAGAACTTCATGTTTTTTTTCACGGGTCCGAGCGACTCGGATCTTCCCGCCTTGCTCGGTTAACCCGAGCGCGCCCGAACGTCATCATGACGCTGTCGGATTCTCGCGAGGCTCGGATTCTATCGCGAGACTCGGATTCTATATAAGGAGCCGCGCGTCGCTGCCATTTTCACACGTGCATTGAGATTGATAGGGAGAGGACGTGGCTGGCGTCCTCTCCGTTTAGAATTAGAATAGATTAGAGAGACACTTGATTTACTAATTTTGGGGAGCATTAGGAGTACTCAGTAGTGTACAGTGCAGAGTTTTGCTGATAGTGACCAGTGACCAGTGACCACCACTTTTATTTATAATCCGTTCTCTGCCTGAAAAAAGCGATACACAGCACACAGTGACTCAGTCACATACCATATCTGTGTGCACTGCTCAGGCTCAGGCCAGTGTGCTGCATCATCTATTATCTATATATAATATTATATATATCTGTCTGACTGCTCAGCTCACACAGCTTATAATTGTGGGGGAGACTGGGGAGCACTACTGCAGTGCCAGTTATAGGTTATAGCAGGAGCCAGGAGTACATAATATAATCCGTTCTCTGCCTGAAAAAAGCGATACACAGCACACAGTGACTCAGTCACATACCATATCTGTGTGCACTGCTCAGGCTCAGGCCAGTGTGCTGCATCATCTATTATCTATATATAATATTATATATATCTGTCTGACTGCTCAGCTCACACAGCTTATAATTGTGGGGGAGACTGGGGAGCACTACTGCAGTGCCAGTTATAGGTTATAGCAGGAGCCAGGAGTACATAATATATTATATAGTGAGTGACCACCAGACACACAGTGCAGTTTATTTAATATATCCGTTCTCTGCCTGAAAAAAGCGATACACACAGTGACTCAGTCAGTCACATACCATATCTGTGTGCACTGCTCAGGCTCAGGCCAGTGTGCTGCATCATCTATATATATTATATATCTGTCTGACTGCTCAGCTCACACAGCTTATAATTGTGGGGGAGACTGGGGAGCACTACTGCAGTGCCAGTTATAGGTTATAGCAGGAGCCAGGAGTACATAATATTATATTAAAATTAAACAGTGCACACTTTTGCTGCAGGAGTGCCACTGCCAGTGTGACTAGTGACCAGTGACCTGACCACCAGTATATAATATTAGTAGTATACTATCTCTTTATCAACCAGTCTATATTAGCAGCAGACACAGTACAGTGCGGTAGTTCACGGCTGTGGCTACCTCTGTGTCGGCACTCGGCAGCCCGTCCATAATTGTATATACCACCTAACCGTGGTTTTTTTTTCTTTCTTTATACATACATACTAGTTACGAGTATACTATCTCTTTATCAACCAGTCTATATTAGCAGCAGACACAGTACAGTGCGGTAGTTCACGGCTGTGGCTACCTCTGTGTCGGCACTCGGCAGCCCGTCCATAATTGTATATACCACCTAACCGTGGTTTTTTTTTCTTTCTTTATACATACATACTAGTTACGAGTATACTATCTCTTTATCAACCAGTCTATATATTAGCAGCAGACACAGTACAGTGCGGTAGTTCACGGCTGTGGCTACCTCTGTGTCGGCACTCGGCAGCCCGTCCATAATTGTATATACCACCTAACCGTGGTTTTTTTTTCTTTCTTTATACATACATACTAGTTACGAGTATACTATCTCTTTATCAACCAGTCTATATATTAGCAGCAGACACAGTACAGTGCGGTAGTTCACGGCTGTGGCTACCTCTGTGTCGGCACTCGGCAGCCCGTCCATAATTGTATATACCACCTAACCGTGGTTTTTTTTTCTTTCTTTATACATACATACTAGTTACGAGTATACTATCTCTTTATCAACCAGTCTATATATTAGCAGCAGACACAGTACAGTGCGGTAGTTCACGGCTGTGGCTACCTCTGTGTCGGCACTCGGCAGCCCGTCCATAATTGTATATACCACCTAACCGTGGTTTTTTTTTCTTTCTTTATACATACATACTAGTTACGAGTATACTATCTCTTTATCAACCAGTCTATATATTAGCAGCAGACACAGTACAGTGCGGTAGTTCACGGCTGTGGCTACCTCTGTGTCGGCACTCGGCAGCCCGTCCATAATTGTATATACCACCTAACCGTGGTTTTTTTTTCTTTCTTTATACATACATACTAGTTACGAGTATACTATCTCTTTATCAACCAGTCTATATTAGCAGCAGACACAGTACAGTGCGGTAGTTCACGGCTGTGGCTACCTCTGTGTCGGCACTCGGCAGCCCGTCCATAATTGTATATACCACCTAACCGTGGTTTTTTTTTCTTTCTTTATACATACATACTAGTTACGAGTATACTATCTCTTTATCAACCAGTCTATATATTAGCAGCAGACACAGTACAGTGCGGTAGTTCACGGCTGTGGCTACCTCTGTGTCGGCACTCGGCAGCCCGTCCATAATTGTATATACCACCTAACCGTGGGTTTTTTTTCTTTCTTTATACATACATACTAGTTACGAGTATACTATCTCTTTATCAACCAGTCTATATTAGCAGCAGACACAGTACAGTGCGGTAGTTCACGGCTGTGGCTACCTCTGTGTCGGCACTCGGCAGCCCGTCCATAATTGTATACTAGTATCCAATCCATCCATCTCCATTGTTTACCTGAGGTGCCTTTTAGTTGTGCCTATTAAAATATGGAGAACAAAAATGTTGAGGTTCCAAAATTAGGGAAAGATCAAGATCCACTTCCACCTCGTGCTGAAGCTGCTGCCACTAGTCATGGCCGAGACGATGAAATGCCAGCAACGTCGTCTGCCAAGGCCGATGCCCAATGGCATAGTACAGAGCATGTCAAAACCAAAACACCAAATATCAGTAAAAAAAGGACTCCAAAACCTAAAATAAAATTGTCGGAGGAGAAGCGTAAACTTGCCAATATGTCATTTACCACACGGAGTGGCAAGGAACGGCTGAGGCCCTGGCCTATGTTCATGGCTAGTGGTTCAGCTTCACATGAGGATGGAAGCACTCAGCCTCTCGCTAGAAAACTGAAAAGACTCAAGCTGGCAAAAGCACCGCAAAGAACTGTGCGTTCTTTGAAATCCCAAATCCACAAGGAGAGTCCAATTGTGTCGGTTGCGATGCCTGACCTTCCCAACACTGGACGTGAAGAGCATGCGCCTTCCACCATTTGCACGCCCCCTGCAAGTGCTGGAAGGAGCACCCGCAGTCCAGTTCCTGATAGTCAGATTGAAGATGTCAGTGTTGAAGTACACCAGGATGAGGAGGATATGGGTGTTGCTGGCGCTGGGGAGGAAATTGACCAGGAGGATTCTGATGGTGAGGTGGTTTGTTTAAGTCAGGCACCCGGGGAGACACCTGTTGTCCGTGGGAGGAATATGGCCGTTGACATGCCAGGTGAAAATACCAAAAAAATCAGCTCTTCGGTGTGGAGGTATTTCACCAGAAATGCGGACAACAGGTGTCAAGCCGTGTGTTCCCTTTGTCAAGCTGTAATAAGTAGGGGTAAGGACGTTAACCACCTCGGAACATCCTCCCTTATACGTCACCTGCAGCGCATTCATAATAAGTCAGTGACAAGTTCAAAAACTTTGGGTGACAGCGGAAGCAGTCCACTGACCAGTAAATCCCTTCCTCTTGTAACCAAGCTCACGCAAACCACCCCACCAACTCCCTCAGTGTCAATTTCCTCCTTCCCCAGGAATGCCAATAGTCCTGCAGGCCATGTCACTGGCAATTCTGACGAGTCCTCTCCTGCCTGGGATTCCTCCGATGCATCCTTGCGTGTAACGCCTACTGCTGCTGGCGCTGCTGTTGTTGCCGCTGGGAGTCGATGGTCATCCCAGAGGGGAAGTCGTAAGCCCACTTGTACTACTTCCAGTAAGCAATTGACTGTTCAACAGTCCTTTGCGAGGAAGATGAAATATCACAGCAGTCATCCTACTGCAAAGCGGATAACTGAGGCCTTGGCATCCTGGGTGGTGAGAATCGTGGTTCCGGTATCCATCATTACTGCAGAGCCAACTAGAGACTTGTTGGAGGTACTGTGTCCCCGGTACCAAATACCATCTAGGTTCCATTTCTCTAGGCAGGCGATACCGAAAATGTACACAGACCTCAGAAAAAGAGTCACCAGTGTCCTAAAAAATGCAGCTGTACCCAATGTCCACTTAACCACGGACATGTGGACAAGTGGAGCAGGGCAGGGTCAGGACTATATGACTGTGACAGCCCACTGGGTAGATGTATGGACTCCCGCCGCAAGAACAGCAGCGGCGGCACCAGTAGCAGCATCTCGCAAACGCCAACTCTTTCCTAGGCAGGCTACGCTTTGTATCACCGCTTTCCAGAATACGCACACAGCTGAAAACCTCTTACGGCAACTGAGGAAGATCATCGCGGATGGCTTACCCCAATTGGACTCTCCTGTGGATTTGTGGCATCGGACAACGCCAGCAATATTGTGTGTGCATTAAATCTGGGCCAATTCCAGCACGTCCCATGTTTTGCACATACCTTGAATTTGGTGGTGCAGAATTTTTTAAAAAACGACAGGGGCGTGCAAGAGATGCTGTCGGTGGCCAGAAGAATTGCGGGACACTTTCGGCGTACAGGCACCACGTACAGAAAACTGGAGCACCACCAAAAACTACTGAACCTGCCCTGCCATCATCTGAAGCAAGAAGTGGTAACGAGGTGGAATTCAACCCTCTATATGCTTCAGAGGTTGGAGGAGCAGCAAAAGGCCATTCAAGCCTATACAATTGAGCACGATATAGTAGGTGGAATGCACCTGTCTCAAGTGCAGTGGAGAATTATTTCAACGTTGTGCAAGGTTCTGATGCCCTTTGAACTTGCCACACGTGAAGTCAGTTCAGACACTGCCAGCCTGAGTCAGGTCATTCCCCTCATCAGGCTTTTGCAGAAGAAGCTGGAGGCATTGAAGAAGGAGCTAAAAGGGAGCGATTCCGCTAGGCATGTGGGACTTGTGGATGCAGCCCTTAATTCGCTTAACAAGGATTCACGGGTGGTCAATCTGTTGAAATCAGAGCACTACATTTTGGCCACCGTGCTCGATCCTAGATTTAAAGCCTACCTTGGATCTCTCTTTCCGGCAGACACAGGTCTGCTGGGGTTGAAAGACCTGCTGGTGACAAAATTGTCAAGTCAAGCGGAACGCGACCTGTCAACATCTCCTCCTTCACATTCTCCCGCAACTGGGGGTGCGAGGAAAAGGCTCAGAATTCCGAGCCCACCCGCTGGCGGTGATGCAGGGCAGTCTGGAGCGACTGCTGATGCTGACATCTGGTCCGGACTGAAGGACCTGACAACGATTACGGACATGTCGTCTACTGTCACTGCATATGATTCTCTCAACATTGATAGAATGGTGGAGGATTATATGAGTGACCGCATCCAAGTAGGCACGTCACACAGTCCGTACTTATACTGGCAGGAAAAAGAGGCAATTTGGAGGCCCTTGCACAAACTGGCTTTATTCTACCTAAGTTGCCCTCCCACAAGTGTGTACTCCGAAAGAGTGTTTAGTGCCGCCGCTCACCTTGTCAGCAATCGGCGTACGAGGTTACATCCAGAAAATGTGGAGAAGATGATGTTCATTAAAATGAATTATAATCAATTCCTCCGCGGAGACATTGACCAGCAGCAATTGCCTCCACAAAGTACACAGGGAGCTGAGATGGTGGATTCCAGTGGGGACGAATTGATAATCTGTGAGGAGGGGGATGTACACGGTGATATATCGGAGGGTGAAGATGAGGTGGACATCTTGCCTCTGTAGAGCCAGTTTGTGCAAGGAGAGATTAATTGCTTCTTTTTTGGGGGGGGTCCAAACCAACCCGTCATATCAGTCACAGTCGTGTGGCAGACCCTGTCACTGAAATGATGGGTTGGTTAAAGTGTGCATGTCCTGTTTTGTTTATACAACATAAGGGTGGGTGGGAGGGCCCAAGGACAATTCCATCTTGCACCTCTTTTTTCTTTTCTTTTTCTTTGCATCATGTGCTGATTGGGGAGGGTTTTTTGGAAGGGACATCCTGCGTGACACTGCAGTGCCACTCCTAGATGGGCCCGGTGTTTGTGTCGGCCACTAGGGTCGCTAATCTTACTCACACAGTCAGCTACCTCATTGCGCCTCTTTTTTTCTTTGCGTCATGTGCTGTTTGGGGAGGGTTTTTTGGAAGGGACATCCTGCGTGACACTGCAGTGCCACTCCTAGATGGGCCCGGTGTTTGTGTCGGCCACTAGGGTCGCTAATCTTACTCACACAGCTACCTCATTGCGCCTCTTTTTTTCTTTGCGTCATGTGCTGTTTGGGGAGGGTTTTTTGGAAGGGACATCCTGCGTGACACTGCAGTGCCACTCCTAGATGGGCCCGGTGTTTGTGTCGGCCACTAGGGTCGCTAATCTTACTCACACAGCTACCTCATTGCGCCTCTTTTTTTCTTTGCGTCATGTGCTGTTTGGGGAGGGTTTTTTGGAAGGGACATCCTGCGTGACACTGCAGTGCCACTCCTAGATGGGCCCGGTGTTTGTGTCGGCCACTAGGGTCGCTAATCTTACTCACACAGCTACCTCATTGCGCCTCTTTTTTTCTTTGCGTCATGTGCTGTTTGGGGAGGGTTTTTTGGAAGGGACATCCTGCGTGACACTGCAGTGCCACTCCTAGATGGGCCCGGTGTTTGTGTCGGCCACTAGGGTCGCTAATCTTACTCACACAGTCAGCTACCTCATTGCGCCTCTTTTTTTCTTTGCGTCATGTGCTGTTTGGGGAGGGTTTTTTGGAAGGGCCATCCTGCGTGACACTGCAGTGCCACTCCTAGATGGGCCCGGTGTTTGTGTCGGCCACTAGGGTCGCTAATCTTACTCACACAGCTACCTCATTGCGCCTCTTTTTTTCTTTGCGTCATGTGCTGTTTGGGGAGGGTTTTTTGGAAGGGCCATCCTGCGTGACACTGCAGTGCCACTCCTAGATGGGCCCGGTGTTTGTGTCGGCCACTAGGGTCGCTAATCTTACTCACACAGCTACCTCATTGCGCCTCTTTTTTTCTTTGCGTCATGTGCTGTTTGGGGAGGGTTTTTTGGAAGGGACATCCTGCGTGACACTGCAGTGCCACTCCTAGATGGGCCCGGTGTTTGTGTCGGCCACTAGGGTCGCTTATCTTACTCACACAGCGACCTCGGTGCAAATTTTAGGACTAAAAATAATATTGTGAGGTGTGAGGTATTCAGAATAGACTGAAAATGAGTGTAAATTATGGTTTTTGAGGTTAATAATACTTTGGGATCAAAATGACCCCCAAATTCTATGATTTAAGCTGTTTTTTAGTGTTTTGGGAAAAAAACACCCGAATCCGACAAAAAAAATTCGGTGAGGTTTTGCCAAAACGCGTTCGAACCCAAAACACGGCCGCGGAACCGAACCCAAAACCAAAACACAAAACCCGAAAAATTTCAGGCGCTCATCTCTACGTGACACTGCAGTGACACTCCTAGATGGGCCCGGTGTTTGTGTCGGCCACTAGGGTCGCTTATCTTACTCACACAGCTACCTCATTGCGCCTCTTTTTTTCTTTGCGTCATGTGCTGTTTGGGGAGGGTTTTTTGGAAGGGACATCCTGCGTGACACTGCAGTGCCACTCCTAGATGGGCCCGGTGTTTGTGTCGGCCACTAGGGTCGCTAATCTTACTCACACAGCTACCTCATTGCGCCTCTTTTTTTCTTTGCGTCATGTGCTGTTTGGGGAGGGTTTTTTGGAAGGGCCATCCTGCGTGACACTGCAGTGCCACTCCTAGATGGGCCCGGTGTTTGTGTCGGCCACTAGGGTCGCTTATCTTACTCACACAGCGACCTCGGTGCAAATTTTAGGACTAAAAATAATATTGTGAGGTGTGAGGTATTCAGAATAGACTGAAAATGAGTGGAAATTATGGTTTTTGAGGTTAATAATACTTTGGGATCAAAATGACCGCCAAATTCTATGATTTAAGCTGTTTTTTAGGTTTTTTGGAAAAAAACACCCGAATCCAAAACACACCCGAATCCGACAAAAAAAATTCGGTGAGGTTTTGCCAAAACGCGGTCGAACCCAAAACACGGCCGCGGAACCGAACCCAAAACCAAAACACAAAACCCGAAAAATTTCCGGCGCTCATCTCTAGTATTAATTTTAAACCTTGTTTTGGACTTGTAATGACAATGTGTAAACTATGTGTGGTATAAAAATTTAGTTATGTGTGTCTTTATGGCTTTCCCCAGCGATAACATATTCTACCATAATACGCTCAGTGTACAGTAGTATGCAAAGTGTGTCTAGTACGCAATTGCTGATGGACGCCATAATGTGGTTTATTAGAAATGCAATTTCGATTTCGACAGGGAATAGGGCTCTGATCATGAGATGGGAAGACAGACAAGACTGGCACAGTGGAGTGGAAACAGTAAGCAAGAGCATGGAGTAGTGGATGGAAGGCTTTTATAAAGAGGTTGGTCTTGAGAGACGATTTGAAGTTTAGATGAGAGGTGGAGAATCTGATAGGGAGAGAGTTCCAGGGGTAGGCAGCAGCATGGGCAACATCTTGAAGGAGGTAGTGAGAGATAGTAATCAGTAGGGAGGAAAGGCGGCAATCATTTGTGGAGTGAAATGGGCAGGTGGAAGTGTGAAGGAAGATAAGGACAGAGATGTAAATAGCAGAGGATTGGGGGAGGGCTTTGTAAGTGAGTGTGAGAAGTTTGAATTGGGTTCTGAAGAGAACGGCAGACAGTGTAGGGCTTGTAGTAGAGGGGTGGCAGATGAAATATGTTTGGGGAAGAAGATGAGCCTCGATGGTGAGAAAGTATCTTTTCCCAGAAATATTTATAAGATAGAGACAGCAGAACTGCAAAAGGTACTGAATGTGTGGTTTGAAGGAGAGGGAGGTGTCAAAAATAACTCCAATACAGCACACTTGTGGGCTAAAGGAGATGATTGTGCTGTCAATAAATAATGAAACTGTGGGAGGTGAGGGTATTTAGGAGGGTGAAAAGATTATCAGCTGAGTCTTAGACATGTTAAGTTTATGAAAGCACTGGGACAATACAGTTTTAAAATACAAGTGAGAGAGTGAGAAAGGTCAGGGGAGGAGAGGTAGGTCTGGGTGTCATCAGTATAGAGATGATAATAGAGACCAAAAGAGCTGATGAACGTACCTAAAGACGATGTATAAAGGGAGAGTAGAAGTGGTCAACAGAACCTTATGGGACACCTACTGGTAGAGGAAAAGGGGGAGTAGTAGAGTAATGAGAGGAGATGGAGAAAAAAACAATGAAAGAGGTAGAAGGACAGCCAGGAGAGGGCAGTATCATGCGGATCGAGGAAGTGAAGGATTCACAGTGTCAAAAGCAGCAGAGAAGTCAAGGAGAATAAGCAGAGAGTAGAGAGTAGTAGCACTTGGATTTCACAGCCAGGCTGTAATGGGTCAAGCAGGGACTTGGAGGTAAGGCAGTTGCAGACAAGGAGTTTGGAGGGAAATGATGAGGAGAGAGATGGGGTAGTAATTAGAGAGAGTTTCTAGATCAAGGGCAGGTTTTTCAGAATGGGGGAAACAAGGACATGCTTGAATGCAGGGGGTGCTTTATGAGAGGTAGAGATGGTCATGGCCATAATTTCATCTCCAGATACTGGGGAGAATGAAGTCACAGTAGGTAAAAATGATTTGGAGGATTTGGAGAGGCAGGCTATGAAAGAAGATGGGGTAACAAGGGTATGTTGGGATGTGATATCTTAACTTATGGATTCAATTTTAGATTTGTGGGTGGCCAAACCAAGGGCAGAGAGTCTGGAGGAGAGGCACGGGTGGGGGACAGAGTGGGGAGTTGAAAGAGACAATGGGGTTGGAGAATAAGGAGGAGATAAGGGTCTTTAAATAAGACTGTTTAGAGAAGGGAAGGCATCACTATAGGTCGAGAGCATAAATTTGAAATGAATGTCTGAAATGGAGCGCAATTTCCTCCATTGTCTCTCGGCAGATAGTGTTCGTGGATATCTGGTGCATTTGGAATGCCAAGGTTGATGTGTGAATCTGTAAAGATGAATAGTGACCACTGAAGTCAAGAGCAGAAGTAAAGGAGCCATTGTATAGTGTGTAACACGGGTACTGAAATAAGGACTTGCAGGCAGGTTTTCTGGTTACAACCACATTGTCTTTATTGGCATCAGACACTGTAGCACAGCATACTCAGGCTTGGGCCTGGTCACACAGGTACATAGAGAAAATAAACAGACAAACATAAAAGGTCCTAGCACTTCCTGTGCTCAAAAGTTATTCTGCTGCAGTGGCTTGCAGCTACACATGCCATGCTCTCCTGGCATGGTCAATGTCCACAGTCCCTGGCGCTATACACTCAGCCCTGCTCACTGGCCTACTAACAGGCATCAGCGCCATGCATTGTGGGTAAGAGGGATTTTTAAACCCCTCTCCTTCACATGACTTCCTGCTGTCTCTGGGTGAGCTGGAAAACATGGAACTCTGTTTCTCCAGCTACAGCTGTGTAATTTAGAAATCCTGGAATTATAAACGTCTACTACAGGTGCAGAATGTGCAGGCCTTGTTTTCTTCTCTCTTGGAGGGAGCTGATTCCACCAGAATGTGGGCAATTCTGGTGAGACACAAGCCCTCTCACCAAAAGGGAAACAGGTTGGTCACAGCAGTAGAGAAAGATCATGGGGGAATGAGGTAAGTCAAGTAGGGAGGATAAGGATACAGTGTTAATAGCCTCAAAATTATGCTTAGTGATGGTGGTCAGTGGCGTAACAGGGATTGGTGTCACCTAGTGCCCCGCTAAAGACTCTTCACGCATGCTGAAGATGTGTGCACACGAAAGGGGATGTAGCCTTGTGTCCCCTGGTGTATGACTGTGTATGCCTGTCTTTATCACACTGGGGTCTTGTCCAGTGCTACGAAAGTTTCTGTGCAGCCCCCAGCCTCTTCCATCACAGTGTACTGCTTGGTGACACCATAGATCTGCTATTTTGGCATCACCCCTTCACATGGTGTCACCTGGTGTGGTCTGCACCCACCTAGTGATGCCACCTATGGTAAACTTGGAAGGAAGAGGTGGAAAAGGATTGAGTGATAAATTAAAAGATTCAGTTATGGTTAGGGAGGGCAGAAAGTCTGGAGGAGAGGCACGGGTGGGGGGCAGAGTGGGGAGTTGAAAGAGACAATGGGGTTGGAGAATAAGGAGGAGATAAGGGTCTTTAAATAAGACTGATTGGGAAATTGGCAACGTCCTAAATATCATAATGGTTAGTGAAGATCAGTTCAAGGGAGTGTCCACTCACATGGGAGGGTGAGATTGAGAAGGTCCATTGCGAGAGACAAAATTATGTGAGGGTAAAGAGTGTAGAGGCAGAGGGGTCAGTGGGGACATCTATAGGAATATTGAAGTCACCTAAAATGAGGGAGGGAAGGTCTGAAGAGAGGAAGAGGAGAGATTCAAACTTGTCAAGGAATTTGAAGATAGGGCCAGGGGAATGATAGATGACAGCAACACAAAGATGGACAGGTTGGAAGAGTTGAATAGTATGAACCTAAAATGTACAGAATAAAAATGGTGGTTCTGATTGGTATGATTTGGAAGGAGCAGCCGAAGGAGAGAAGGACCCTTACACTACCACCATGGCAATTCCCATACCCCTTTCACATCTCCAATGCCGGATCCCATCTGGGAATTGGAAACGGGTCCATCCTGGGTGGGATCCGGCATTGGAGCCTCAGCGCTGGCTTCCCGACCCGGCAATATGCCGAGCCGGTTGCCATAGCGGGGGGGGAGGCGGAGCCGGGGCAGAGGCGGCGCTGGGAGATGAGCTCATCTCCGCGCCGCCTCTCCCTATGTAGTAAACGGGTCCCGGGTCACATCGACTCAGGAATCGTTTACAATGCCCCTGACCCGGCATTCAAACCGGGAACCGGGAATAACCCTTCTTATTACCCGGTTTGAATTATCAGGTCAGGCAACCCGGGAATTCTCCAAGGCCCCTTTCACATCCCACACTGACTCGTGTCGATCCGGCAATATGCCAGGTTGAAACCAGTGTTATGATTCCAGCACTCTAGTCTGAGGAGGTCCAATTGCAAGGACCGGAGCACTGGAACGTAATGCTGGGGGAAGGAAGCGGGAATAGAAAGTAGCCCCTGGCGCCCTAACTCCGTTGTCTCGCCCGTGCTGTCAGAAATCCCCTGCGAGACTATGGTTGCTTGAGCCCATGGCAGCCGCGTTTGAAGGGCGGATTATGTCCCAACTCCGATGCCCCCTCAGGTCTTAATGGGAGACAAAGGGAAATCCGAGACAGGGTGATAACAAGGGGCCCTCTGACTAAACAACCAGGCCAGGGGCTACAAGCTAACTGACAAAAGCTGAGGTATGTGCGGAAACCCGCCAGGGAAAAGGACAACCAAAATCCACTAGTCCGTTACTCCTACCCAGCACCGCTGGATACCAGAGTGGATCTGTGGGAGCGGAATCCTCCGCAAAAGCTCCGAAACACAAATAATAAATAATAAAGCGGCCAAGCCGCAACACACGGCTACGCCGTGACTCACGAACACCACTGGATGTTCAAAGGTGCTCAGTCAGGACTCCAGGAACAGATGACGACTTCCGAGTACAGGACAACTGAGAACAGGAACGACCGGATACAGCAGGACTGGAAACACTCTCAGCAAACAGATACAGCATGCAAGAAGCTATTACCGGCGTCTGTGAGAAGCCCAGGAAGTGTATTTAACAGGGAGTCCTCCAATCAGCTGTTTAGAGGCTGATTGGATTAGATGCCATACAGCTGCCTAGCTGCATGGCCAGGAAACAGGTGTCCTATTAATTAAAATGGACCCAGCAACGGGGAACGCGGTCCGTCAGTGGCGTCCCCGTTGCTAGGGTCCGTGCGGCTCCGTGCGCCCGGCGTCCAGCGTTGCCAGGGAGCCGGCGGCTGTACGCGCACGGCGTCCCTGGTTGCTAGGCGCCGGGCCGCACCGACGAGCGGACCCCGGCGCCTAACAGTACCCCCCCCTTGAGGAGGGGTCAAGGAACCCCTAAAGCCAGGTTTCCGAGGAAATTCCCGAAAAAATGCCCTCTTGAGCCTCGGGGCATGGAGATCCTTATCCAGGACCCAAGACCTTTCCTCTGGACCATAGCCTCTCCAGTGCACCAGAAAATAAAGCCGACCCCGGGACAATTTGGAATCGAGAACCTTCTCCACCAAGAACTCCTGATGACCCTGTACATCTACTGGTGATTTCCCCTGAGAGATCTTCCGAGGAAATCTACTGGAAGAAACGTATGGTTTCAACAGGGAGCAATGGAACGTATTTCCGATCCGGAGAGCTCTTGGTAAACGTAACCGGAAAGCAACTGGATTGATTTTTTTAATAATATGAAATGGTCCAATAAATTTGGGGCCCAATCCAGCTGAGGTTTGTCGAAGTTTAATGTTACGAGTCGATAACCATACCCTATCTCCCACCTTAAAAGTGCAAGGACGCCGGAGCCTGTCAGAAAAAATTTTCTCTCGAAATGCCGCTTTTCTGAGAGCAAGGTGCACTTTTTTCCAAATGACTCTGAGATGAGAGGTTAAGGTTAGCGAGGAAACAGAGGAATGTTGAAAAAAAGAATTAGCTCTGGGGTGAAAACCAAAAACTGAAAAGAATGGAGACACATTAGTGGAGGAATGACAAGAATTGTTGTAAGCAAACTCCGCCAAAGGAAGAAACTCGGACCAATCATTCTGGAGTTTGGCTGAGTACAAACGCAAATACTGTTTTAATGATTGATTAACTCGCTCGGTCTGCCCGTTGGATTGGGGATGGTAGCCGGATGTTAAAGACAATTTCATCTTTAATGAGGCACAAAAAGACTTCCAGAATTGTGCAATGAATTGTGGACCCCGATCAGAAACAATATCAGTGGGCAACCCATGAAGTCTGAAAACATGGCGGAGAAACAAAACTGCCAATCCCAGGGCAGATGGCAGTCGGGGAAGAGCAATGAAATGGGCCATCTTGCTAAAACGGTCCACTACCACCCATATGACTCGGAATCCGGCTGACAGAGGGAGGTCTACCACAAAATCCATGGAAATATGAGACCATGGCCTGAGAGGAACATTTAAGGGCATAAGTTGCCCGATAGGCAAGGAACGGGGAACCTTATGCTGTGCACAGACCTGACAAGAAAAACAAACTCCTTAATGTCTTTAGAAAGACCAGGCCACCATACTGAGCGGGAGACTAATTCCAAAGTCTTAGAGATCCCCGGATGCCCGGCAACTTTGCTATCATGAAACTCAGTCAAAACAGTAGCTCTCAAAAACTCAGGGACGTAAAGACGACCAGCAGGAGTATTTCCAGGAGCTTGATGTTGAAGCTGCTTTAACTGGGTAAATAAATCTTGTGTGAGGCCTGCCCAAATGACTGAAGACGGAAGTATGGGAGTAACAGGACTGTTATTATGAACTGGAAGAAAACTGCGTGACAGGGCATCCGCCTTGGTATTCTTGGAACCTGGCCTAAAGGTGATAATAAACTTGAAACGAGTAAAAAATAAAGCCCAACGAGCCTGCCGGGCATTCAGCCGCTTAGCTGATTCGATGTACTGAAGATTTTTGTGGTCAGTCAATACTGAAATGGTATGTGTTGCTCCCTCAAGCCAATGCCTCCACTCCTCGAAAGCCCATTTAATAGCCAGTAACTCCCGGTTACCAACATCGTAGTTGGATTCAGCGGATGAGAATTTCCTGGACATAAAGGCACAAGGATGTAGTTCTAGAGAGTCCGGATACTTCTGAGATAGGATAGCCCCCACTCCAACCTCCGAGGCATCAACCTCAACAATGAAGGGCAATTCAGGGTTGGGATGTCTGAGGACTGGGGCTGAGACAAAAGCTTGTTTCAAGGCCTGAAAGGATAACTCAGCTTCACGTGACCAGTTGGTAGGATCCGCTCCCTTCTTAGTCAGTGCCACAATGGGAGCAACCAGGTCGGAAAAAGCATGAATAAATCTTCTATAATAATTCGCAAACCCTAAAAAGCGCTGAATTGCTTTTAAGTTGGTGGGTTGCGCCCAACTAAGGATGGCTTGGAGCTTCTTAGGTTCCATACAGAATCCCCGAGGGGAAATAATGTACCCTAAAAAGGATACCTCCGTGACATGAAACTCACACTTCTCCAGCTTGGCATATAGGTGATTTTCACGTAATTTTTGAAGAACCTGACGCACCTGGGTAACATGTTGTTCAATAGAGTCAGAATAGATCAGGATGTCGTCTAAGTAAACGACCACGAATCTTCCTAGAAAATCACGGAGCACATCGTTAATGAGATCCTGGAAAACTGCCGGAGCGTTAGACAAGCTGAACGGCATCACCAGATACTCGTAGTGACCCGACTGAGTACTGAACGCCGTCTTCCATTCATCTCCCGACTTGATTCGGATGAGGTTATACGCTCCCCTCAGGTCAATTTTAGAAAAAATCACAGCCGAACGCAGCTGATCAAAGAGGACAGAAATTAGTGGCAGAGGGTAAGTATTTTTAACTGAGATCTTATTCAGGGCTCTAAAGTCAATGCAAGGTCTGAGTGATCCATCTTTCTTCTCCACAAAGAAGAAACCTGCACTTAAAGGGGATTTAGATGGCCTGATAAATCCTTTCCCTAGGCTCTCCTTAACATACTCATTCATGGCCGCAGTTTCTGGCCCGGACAATGCATATAACCTTCCCTTTGGCAATGTGGCACCAGGAATTAGCTCAATAGCACAATCATAAGGCCGATGGGGAGGCAGAATGTCTGCATTGCCCTTGGAAAATACATCAACAAAGTCCTGGTATTCCACGGGAATGGGTTCGGGAATGGCAGCAGCTATTCTGACGGGAAATGTAATACATTCCTTATTACAGATGGTACCCCATTGTGAGATCTCCCCCGACTGCCAATCAATGATGGGATTATGAAAGGCCAGCCAAGGGTGACCCAGAACCACTGGAACTGCTGGGCAATGGGTAAGGAAAAACTCAATTTTTTCGGAATGAAGAGCTCCTACCGTAAGTAGTACAGGGGGTGTACAGAGGGAAATAACCCCATTGGACAAGGGACTCCCATCTAAACCATGCATGGTGATACACCTACCCAAAGCTAACTGAGGAATACCCAAGGCCTTGGCCCACGTTAAGTCCATAAAGTTCCCTGCAGCTCCACTGTCAACAAAAGCCGACACCGAAGAACTGAGGCTGCCAAAGGAAACTTTAGCTGGGACTAAAAGGGAGTTATTCGAGGAGATAAGCTGCAGACCAAAGTGAACCCCCTCACAATTCACTTGGTCGAGGCGTTTCCCGACTTATTCGGACAATTACGGGCAAAATGTCCCTTACCCCCACAGTACAAACAAAGACCAGAGTTTTGCCTTCTGGCTCTTTCTTCTGGAGACAGCCGGGAGAGACCCATCTGCATGGGCTCCTCTATGTCCTCAGGAATGGAAAATACACATGGAGTAGACCTGACAGGTGCTCCTTTTTCAGCCCTCCGCTCTCTGAGACGACGATCAATCTTAATAGAAAGCTCCATGAGTTTATCGAGAGTCTCAGGAGCGGGATACTGAAGGAGACTGTCTTTTATAGACTCAGATAAGCCGAGGCGAAACTGACTGCGCAGGGCTGGGTCATTCCAGCCACAGTCGTTCGACCAACGGCGAAACTCCGTAGAATAAACCTCTGCAGGATTTCTACCCTGTCTGAGAGCGCGTAACTGACTCTCAGCGGATGCCTCTCTATCAGGGTCATCATACAAAAGCCCTAAAGACCCCAGAAAGGCGTCTACTGACAACAATGCCGGATCCTCTGCTTTTAAACCAAAAGCCCAGGTCTGAGGATCCCCCTGGAGCAAAGAAATAATAATTCCGACCCGCTGAGATTCAGTACCTGAGGAGATTGGTCTTAAACGAAAATAAAGTTTACAGGACTCTTTAAAATTAAAAAACTCCTTCCTATCACCAGAAAAGCGGTCAGGCAAGTGCATTTTTGGTTCAGGGACTACCCTCGGGGAAGTTCGTAAAAGATCTTCCTGCGACTTCACCCGAAGGGAAAGATCCTGAACCATCTGAGTAAGTTCTTGAATCTGGCTAACTAGGAGCTGGCCAGGATTTGGCCCTAAACCAGTGGGATTCATGAGGCCGATAAATCTTACAAAACTGAATAAGGAAAAAATCAAACCCTGTTTAATTTTAAGTTTGGGTGTGGCCGGTAATAATGTTATGATTCCAGCACTCTAGTCTGAGGAGGTCCAATTGCAAGGACCGGAGCACTGGAACGTAATGCTGGGGGAAGGAAGCGGGAATAGAAAGTAGCCCCTGGCGCCCTAACTCCGTTGTCTCGCCCGTGCTGTCAGAAATCCCCTGCGAGACTATGGTTGCTTGAGCCCATGGCAGCCGCGTTTGAAGGGCGGATTATGTCTGCCCAACTCCGATGCCCCCTCAGGTCTTAATGGGAGACAAAGGGAAATCCGAGACAGGGTGATAACAAGGGGCCCTCTGACTAAACAACCAGGCCAGGGGCTACAAGCTAACTGACAAAAGCTGAGGTATGTGCGGAAACCCGCCAGGGAAAAGGACAACCAAAATCCACTAGTCCGTTACTCCTACCCAGCACCGCTGGATACCAGAGTGGATCTGTGGGAGCGGAATCCTCCGCAAAAGCTCCGAAACACAAATAATAAATAATAAAGCGGCCAAGCCGCAACACACGGCTACGCCGTGACTCACGAACACCACTGGATGTTCAAAGGTGCTCAGTCAGGACTCCAGGAACAGATGACGACTTCCGAGTACAGGACAACTGAGAACAGGAACGACCGGATACAGCAGGACTGGAAACACTCTCAGCAAACAGATACAGCATGCAAGAAGCTATTACCGGCGTCTGTGAGAAGCCCAGGAAGTGTATTTAACAGGGAGTCCTCCAATCAGCTGTTTAGAGGCTGATTGGATTAGATGCCATACAGCTGCCTAGCTGCATGGCCAGGAAACAGGTGTCCTATTAATTAAAATGGACCCAGCAACGGGGAACGCGGTCCGTCAGTGGCGTCCCCGTTGCTAGGGTCCGTGCGGCTCCGTGCGCCCGGCGTCCAGCGTTGCCAGGGAGCCGGCGGCTGTCAGGCAGCACACGGCACAGATACAATGTTGCGCCTATGAGCTCCATTGTAGCCAATGGTGGGAACTTTGCGGTCAGCGGTGAGGTTACTTTCGGTCAACCACAGGTACCCCTAGGATTCTACATGGAGAAGAGGACCGAGCCTCGTGGGAACATAGGTAAGTATGTGTGTATGTTGGTGTGCATGTATGTAATAAAGTTGTACTGTCACGGTGTGTGTGTCCTGTTTTTATTGGGGTATTTTTTTAGTAGTAGTACTACAGGTACCAGCGGGCCCGGTTTTCCACCGCATGCTGGTACTTGTGGTTCTCCAAGTACCAGCTTGCGGGGAGGCTTGCTGGGACTTGTAGTACTGCTACTAAAAACAATATTCACATTTTGTAAACAAGGCTATCAGCCCCCCATCCGCCGCCCTTGGATGGGGGGGACAGCCTCGGGCTTCACCCCTGGCCCTTGGGTGGCTGGAGGGGGGGACCCCTTGATTGAAGGGGTCCCCACTCCTCCAGGGTACCCCGGCCAGGGGTGACTAGTTGGGGTTTTAATGGCACGGCCGCAGGGACCGATATCAAAGTGTCCCCCGGCTGTGGCATTATCTCCCCAGCTAGTGGAGTCCGGTGCTGGTTTCAAAAATACGGGGGACCCCTACGCTTTTTGTCCCCCTTATTTTTGGAACCAGGACCAGGCGCAGAGCCCGCTGCTGGTTGATTAAATATGGGGGAACCCCTGTCATTTCCCCCCCCATATTTTGACAACCAGGACCGGCTCAAAGAGCCCGGGGCTGGTTATGCTTAGGAGGGGGTACCCCACGCAATTTTTTCCAAACTCGACTGGAAAAAGCAGGTCTATTTTATTGCTGCTTTTTTTAAAGAATCGAAAAAAAACAGACCCGCACTTGAGCACTCAGAAACTAACACCCAAATACGAATGAATAGTGAATTCCCGTATTCTATGAAATAACAGCCGCGTTTGACCGATGGTCTATTCATTCGTATTTCTGAATGTTGTAATTCAAACCATTACGAATAGTCCAAACACTGCCGAGATTTGTGCTTAGTGAATTCCCGGATTGGGACTTAGAAAAAAAAACACAAATCGGCCAAACTCGGATTTTTAGTAAATACTGGCCCCAGAATTAAGGGGAGACGTGATTGAGATTATAGAGGTTGCTGTAGCATGGAGGTTTGATATAATATCAGTATTACACTTTGTTTTTATTTCTATTTGAAATTTATGTGGCATTGGAGTCTATAATTGGAGGACAATTCATCTGCTGCTGGATTGAAGACCCATTTGGATGTGGTACATTGTATCCATACGTTTTCATATATAATATGTTGGGGCATTTCTTAGTGCATATGTGACCAATCTTTCTTGTACATATTTTAGGGACTGCTTATCAAAAAAATGAGAAGGTTTGTCAAGCGATGCTCAGTTTCCCCACTAATATTGGCCAGCAACTGTAAACATAAATGTACTGCATTGCTGGTCATTCGGGGTTCCTTCTCAGCTTGAGTGACCTTGAGTGACCTGGTACTCTAAATTAACAAGACACCTACAAAAACTCTCACGGAAAGCTGAACATCAGTGGCGTAAATATCGTATTCCTAGTGACTTTCTCACGTATAAGACTGTCTACCACTCTTATCGTAATGCCCGGGACTCTGCCAAACAAACATATTTCCAAACTCCCATCTCTGCTCAAGCCTCTAACCCCAAATGACTTTTAAATACATTTAAATCACTTCTGAACCCTCCCTCACCCAACCCACCAGCCACTATCAAGGCACAAGATCTTGCATACTACTTCAAGGACAAGATTAAAAATATACTGATAAGTTAATTGTCTCCCAGCAAAATTAACCTAGTATGAATGTGTCTGTGTGTACATGTGATAGGGAATATAGATTGTTATCTCCACTGGGGCAGGGACTGATGTGAATGGGCAAATATTCTCTGTAAAGCGCTGCGGAATATTTGTGCGCTATATAAGTTACTGGTAATAATAATAATGAGATCCAAGATTAAATGGTATACTCTTCCTCAGCCAGTGACCTGCTCAATTCTCTACCTGAACCCTCTGGCACGCTCTCCTCATTTGATCCCAAAAGCAGGGGCGGATTGGGATCGAACACCAGCCCGGGAAATTTATGGAAGCATCCCTAATGAGGGCAGAGTCTGTTGAGGGGGAGGGGCCTGTCAAGAGGGCAGGGTCACTCCTCAGAGGTCTTGATTCTGAGATAGACACAGTTGGGGCTTCCTTTGCTTTACATTATGCTAATGTTTACCTGTGACTGTGCCCCTCATTCTGAGTTGATCGCTCGCTAGCTACTTTTAGCAGCCGTGCAAGCGCGTTGTCGCCACCCACAGGGGAGTGTATTTTTACTTTGCAAGTGTGCGATCGCATGTGCAGCCGAGCGACACGAACACATTTTGTGCAAAACAAGACCAGCCCTGTAGTTACTTATCCTGTGCGATGATTCTAGCGACCGAGGTCCCTGAATTGACGTCAGATACCCCCCCCCCCCCCCCTTGCAAATGCCTGGACACCCCTGCGTTTTCCCAAACACTCCCAGAAAACGGTCAGTTGCCACCCACAAATGCCCTCTTTCTGTCAATCTCCTTGCGATCGACTGTGCGAATGAATTCGTCGCTAAAAGCATTGCACAACAATGATGCTCTCTGCACCCGTACAACGCGTGTGTGCATTGCGGCGCATACGCATGCGCAGTTTTGCCATTTTTTTACCTGATCGCAGCGCTGCGAAAATCGGCAGCGAGCGATCAACTCGAAATGACTCCCTTTATGCATATTTTGCTACAATACCCTTCCCTGATGCACATCTGTACGTCTGAATATACAAGGACTGATATGCCCACTTTCAGTGTCTACTGACACTGCAGTCACGCCTTTAATCTACTTCTGATTTTATTGATTTTTCATTCTACAAACACCTTTTTTTATCCTTATATGTTTCAAAGTACAGGGAGGAGGAGCACACACTACATACAGCACAGTACAGGGAGGGAGCACACACTACATACAGCACAGTACAGGGAGGAGGAGCACACACTACATGCAGCACAGTACAGGGAGGGAGCACACACTACATACGGCACAGTACAGGGAGGAGGAGCACACACTACATACAGTACAGTACAGGGAGGGAGCACACACTACATACAGCACAGAACAGGGAGGGAGCACACACAAGTAGTGAAACACAGACACAGGGGACCAGCGCAGCAGAATCTGTCCCAGTGGCCAATCCGCCCCTGATTACATACATAGCCACCATATTACATACATAGCCACCACATTATTAGTATTACATGAATAGAATTACATGAATAGAAACACATTATACAAATAGCACTGCATTACACGTATAGCACCACATTATATGTATAGCACTGCACGTAGCCACCACATTACATACATAGCCACCGCATTTCATACGTAGACATCGAATAAATAGGTCCATCATCATGGACAGACATTGGGCAGCTATAGGGCTGAAGGACGTTGCATTAGAGATTGTCCCAGGGCTGGCTGTGAGTGCTGCCTGGTCAGCTGGCATCCTGAGAACAAAGTACATCCTGCTCCTGTCCAGTCCCCAAACCATACACTGTGACCGGGGACACCCTAACCCTTACACCAACATGATAATGCAAATAATGTAAATAAAAAGAACCTCTCTGCCGGGTCCCCTTCAGTGCTCAGTCGCCGCTCTGGCCAGTTCAGTGAGAGTGCGGGGGCTGGGGTGGCAGCAGGTGTAGTGAACCCGGCTCCGACCATCGCTTTGCTGCTGCTCCTGCGCCGGGCTTGTCGAAGAGACCTTTGGCCGGGGGCCAGGGAGAGGATGCTGCTGGGCTGGTTAACTTTCTCAAGGTCCCCCATTGGTAGAACAGCATCACCACTTTTCACGGCTAGCGGCACCTGGAAGTGCCCGCTAGCCTAACTTCTGGATTGCATTCCAATGAACCACAAGTGCTGGAAGCAGTATGAGCCAGCCCAGCCTGAGTGTGAATCGGCTGAGGGAGATATGGAACCATTAGGCTGCTTCCATAAATTACAAGTGTAATGCCTCAGCTACTGGTGTGATCTCCATCTCCATGATTCTCCTGCAGGTGCTGCGACTGCCTACCAGTACAATGCCTCACCAACTGGTGTGATCACCTTCTGTGACAAAATACTCCAGCTGGTGCTGTTGTTACTGCCTACCAGTGCAATACCCCACCTACTGGTGTGATCTCCACCTCCTGTGACATGATCCTCCTGCTGGTGCTGTGACTGCCTACCAGTACAATGCCTCAGCTACTGGTGTGATCTCCACCTCCTTTGACACGATCCTCCTGTTCAGAGCCGGCCATAGGCATAGGCAAACTAGGCAATTGCCTAGGACATTTGATATGCCTAGGGGCATCAGAAGCTTCTGCTGATTAAAATGATATGTGGCATGCCTATATTCTGTGTGTAGCATTTCATATACAGATACAGCCACACTCTCACACAGTATATAGGCATGCTGCATATCATTTTAATTAGCAGAAGCTGCTTGTACATCCTAGCCACTGTCAAAGTCAGAAAAATATCTCTATGCACACTACCATATTTGCACCTCACACAGGTCCGTGCTGCGCATGCGTACGCTCTCCCGTACGTGCGCATACTCACAGTCGCGGGCACCCGCAGGCGCACGGTACGCGTATTTACGGTAGAGTTTATGTGATCGTAGCGTGCGACTCAATCGTTACATATTTTCAGTAATAATGTATTTTGTAGATCATGGTCCCTTTGATAGATTCTGAAAGTTTGGTTAATATAGAATGTTCATGAACAGAGAAATCCCTCTTTGTTTGATACGAAGGGTCAGACAGGAGTAATACAGTGGTGTTTAGTATCCATCGGAAGAATATTTAATTAGAAATATTCCGGTGTTGGTTTGAAGCAGATCAATCGCTCGTGCGAATAGTTATGGACATAAGAAGTTTATGAACATTTACTTTATTTGCACTTTATTACCCATGCGGCGGGAAACCCAGTTTCCCTCCCACCTGAGCTGTTGGAAATAGTCACAGCCCACCTGTATGAATCAACCTATGACCTTTTGTTATAATGCGAAGCCGAATTCCTGTGTCCAATGAACAATGAGATTGTAGGGACCATTGAATTGCATTGTGTGTGGGGCATAAATAGGAAGGCCGATCACATCCAGCTCTCACTCTTCAACGGTTATCATTGCTGAAAATCGGGAGCTGGATGTCCAGAGGCGCATGCGATCGTTTCCTTTGTGCGTAAGTTTTTCTCCGTAATCATACTGTTTCTCTCTTGTTATTATGGGCCATATCTCTCTCTCTCTTCTCTTTCTCTCATTCTTCTCTTAAACTTAATTGTATTGTATTTACTGTGTAGTTACCTGGTTAGTTAGTCTATGTTATATTGTATTGTATGATTTGTATTTGTATTAATTCTTTTGCAAGTATATCATTCAAAATATATATATATATTAGGCGTTGGACCCTAAGCCCAGGTATCTGTGTATTTCTTATAGAGTTAGGTATTCTCAGAGCGTCGGTGACGCTCAAACTGCTTTTAAGCTAGTAAGGTTATACTGTGTTGCATTTACACCATATCACTACACAAAGGGTTACTGCATAATACACTGTTTATGGTTTAGATATAAAGGTTTTACATTGTGAGCGTATGCGCCGCTGGTGATCTCCTCGTGGTCTCGAGCGGTCGCATCGCTATAGCGAATCATTACGGTAGTCGGCAGCCAATAGCGGGCCTGCCAGTGATCTCTTGGCCGTGAGCGAACGTAACGCTTGAGCGTCTCGACCATGGCTAAGCGATCATTACGCAACGTGCGTACCCTTGCGGTACTTCATACGTAGTTAGCGTACAGTGGCCCTCATTCCGAGTCGTTCGCTCGTTCTTTTTTTTCGCATCGTAGTGAAAATCAGCTTAGAGCGCATGCGCAATGTTCGCACTGCGACTGCGCTAAGTAATTCTGCTATGAAGAAAGTATTTTTACTCACGGCTTTTTGTTCGCACCGGCGAACGTAGTGTGATTGACAGGAAATGGGTGTTACTGGGCGGAAACACGGCGTTTTATGGGCGTGTGGCTGAAAACGCTACCGTTTCCGGAAAAAACGCAGGAGTGGCCGGAGAAATGGGGGAGTGTCTGGGCGAACGCTGGGAGTGTTTGTGACGTCAAACCAGGAACGACAAGCACTGAACTGATCGCACAGGCAGAGTAAGTCTGGAGCTACTCTAAAACTGCTAAGTTTTTTTTGTTCGCAATATTGCGTAAACTTCGTTCGCACTTTTAAGATGCTAAGATACACTCCCAGTAGGCGTAGACTAAGCGTGTGTAACTCTGCTAAATTCGCCTTGCGACCGATCAACTCGGAATGAGGGCCAGTGTTCTTAGACCTCATAAAGGGTATTATATAAGATAAATATTTAGCTTTATCAATTGGGGGCTCGTCCGAGTAAAGGTAATATAGTTAAAGTATAGACAAACACACAGTTTTGCCTGGGAGATAAGGCGAAGTCAGTGTGGTGCGTGGTAGATGATAAAGGATCATCTACATTGATAAACGTATAAATTGTGTTACGGTGGATCTTTGCTTTGCGTACACGTGTCTCTAACAAAAGACTGAGACTTGCGTACGCAATCCAAAGGCCGACGCACGCAGCGTACATTACGTAACGGAGCGTACGGGTACGCCCACGTAACTCAAATCACAAGTTTTTTTTTCTCTCCTCTCAACGCGATAAGTAGCGCCACGCGGTAAATAACGCCAGGCGATAAATCGCGCAAATCTATTTTTTTTTAAATTCGAAATTTAAATTAATAGATCCTTCTCCTAATTTGTAACACATCTGGTCTAAAGAGAAATTTCTGCGCAGAAATAGAAATAGAAACAAAAGTGTAGATGTGGTGAGTGAGTGTGTTGTATACAATTTTACAGGTTGAACCACAAGAAAAGTCGAGTTCTCGTGAGGTACATGCGTGTAAGTGACGTACATGGTGGCTAGGGAGGCATCCCTGGTTAAATATACAATTTGAGCATTAGAGTGTAGCAGACCAGGAGGTCATACTGTAACAGACCAGGAGGTCATAGCAGACCAACAGGTTCAGGTACAGCAGACAAGGAAGTCCGCTATACAGTCCACAGGCACAACACCAAGAAAGGGTTGGTGCAACACCCATATAGGCCATACAAGCTCTTGCTGAAGGAATTCGCAGCCGCAATTTTCGATTCCACTGGTCGCTCCGTACATAAGATTAGTTGCTTATGTGCTGAACGACTGTACCGCACGTAATTGTGTACATTAGTAAACCTGACCGGTACTATTTGTGTACGAAGGTCATAAACGCTATTTGTACATTCTAACGTGATTTGTGTAATTTTTTTTATTTTAAGGGAAGTTCGCTGCTCACTCAGGAACTATCCAGCAACCAATAGTTACTGGAAAGAGTAAGTGTTCTTCGGATCACCCTCGCAGGTTCCAGTAAATAGAGGTTCAGGTCGCAGGGGCCCTAGGTCGAGTACGCCAGCACCATATCGGTGTGATCAGGTCGTATTGGTCGGCGTGGGCGAGTGAGTGGGGTACTCGGTAAACCGCCACCGTCAGCCTATTTTGGACATTTGGTTTGCGTAAGGGTTGGTTGAATAAAGCAACACCTTCGAACTATGGGGGCCACTTGTTCAGGTAGGGGGCGATCAACCTCGGTTCGGGTTGATTCAGTGAACCGACCAATTGGGTCGGCAAGGTATGTAATGTGTGAGAAATACGGAAGTCACACAGAAGCTTTATGTGATGAATGGGAGAGAATGACAGTACATGACGGGGAGAAATTCCCAAGAGTAGGTAGCTTCAGCTCAGAAGTGTTAACGAATTTAAGGAGAAGGATATGTCTCATTAAATCAGCAAAGAGACGAATCAAGCATTATGATTATTTGCAGTTGTGGCAACAGGAGGGTGACATACAGAGAGGATTGGCTCAGGCGGCGGGATCTGGCTCAATCAGAAAACTGATAGCCACGGCCCCACCGCCACCATACATATCAGGAGAGAAATTGGTTGCGGAGAATGACGCACTAAGGTGTAACACACAAACACTTAGCAACTGTGTAAATGTTAAAGATAATGTTAACCAATTAACCAATGCAAGTATTAACCCGTGCAAGTTGTACCCTGTTTTGAACTTTCCTCAGGAGTGTGATCAAGAAGACGAATCGGCAACAATTTCAGCGCTCTCTCTAGCAGCCACCATAGCAGAGACCACAGTAGGCACAGCTCCACCCACGAGATTAGTAACAAAGGCCCCTAGCGGAGGGATAGGTGAGGTCGTATCTACAGGTAAGTACGGCACCATACACTATGCTGAAGCCATTTCACCACAGGCTGTAGAACCCACACAGAGTGATGTTGTTAGAGTTACTCCTGTTAGGGTAATAGCTGTTCCAAATGGGAAAACTGACACATCAGGAGTCACCCCTGTGAGGAACATTGCCATGTATAGCCCATTTTCCAGAATGGAATTAAGGACCATAGTGTCTGAATTCCCTGACCCTAGAAAAGACTTAGTTGCCAGTCAAAAATACATCAGAGACTTAGGTAACACTGTAGAGCCCAACAATAAAGACTGGCAAATATTGCTGAGAGCATGTTTACCCTCCAATGTTGACGCAACTCAATTTTTAGCTGATTGCGGATTAGATCAGGATGTACCTCTTACAGATGTGTACAACAAAGATAATGTAAAAAGAATAAACTTACAGTTAAAAGAGTATTTCCCAGCGGTAGTCAGATGGAACAAAATATTCTCCATTAAACAGAAGGAGTCAGAGACAGCTGCAGAGTATTTTCACAGAGCATTATCAGAAATGGCAAAATACACAGGCATAGAGGACATTAAAACAAACATAAACCATCGAGAAGTAGCAGTATCGGTACTGATGGATGGTTTAAAAGAATCATTAAAGACTAGGGTACAGACCACACAACCATGTTGGCGAGGTCTGTCTGTGGCTACTTTGAGAGAGGCTGCTATTGATCACGATAGGAACATCACCAGACACAGGGAACAACAAAGTGATAAGTTAATGGCAGTAAGTATACAGGCCCTGACCACAAAACAGCCTGTGTTAACATCTCCAAACCCTGTGGGTAAGTCAAATGTGGTAACATGTTATTTTTGTCACAGACAGGGACACTTTGCACGAGACTGTAGATCGAGAAATGTACAAAAATCTTATCAACCCCCTAGACAACGACACGACACACGACATTGGGAGCAAGGTCCGCAGAAACGGAGTTATGAGCCACATGCAGGGGAAACAAAAAGATACCCCCCAAACAGAGATTGGCAAACCTCTTGTAGTTCCCAGCTAACTCCCTCACAAGTAGTTGCTGCCAGCGGGATTCAGGGAGGTCACCATACCCAATAGGGGTGTGGCCATACCTGTAATCTGCAGCCAGTAAAATTGATTGCAAGCCTTGGAAGTGAACCAGAAATTGCAATCAATGTAGCTGGTAAATCATTAAACTTTCTTGTAGACACAGGGGCGGCCAAATCAGTGATAAATTCGACAGTGGGCATGAGGACCACTGGTAGGACAATTCCAGCCGTAGGGGTAACGGGAGTAGTCCAGCACTACCCTGTTAGCAAACCAGCCGAGATTACAGTAGGGCCGTTACATACCAAGCATTCCTTTTTGCTGGCTGCATCGGCACCGACCAATCTCCTGGGAAGAGACTTACTGTGTAAAATGGGGTGCGTCATTTATTGTACTCCTGAAGGTGTATTCTTGGACATACCTGAGAATCACGCTCAGGAAGTACGAGACATGTTAGACTCCCCGTCAAAATTAATGTCACATACCATTATGACAAATAGGACTCCCTCCCAAGTAGAAGAAATGACATCTCAGATACCAGAGTCACTTTGGACAAAAGATGGACAGGACACTGGATTAATGGCAAACGTAGCTCCGGTAGTTGTACAAGTAAAAGATGGTAGGATAGCTCCAAAAATCCCACAGTACCCTCTGAAGCCAGAGGTGGAGTTAGGAGTTTACCCGGTAATAGAGCGCTTGCTACAACAGGGCATTCTGGTAAGAACGTCCAGCACTGCTAATAGTCCCATCTTCCCTGTGAAAAAGAGTGGGGGGAGGGGTTACAGGCTAGTGCAGGATCTAAGGGGGATTAACAAAATAGTTGAGAGTCAGTTCCCCGTAGTGCCAAATCCAGCTGTCATCCTAATGCAAATCCCTCCCACTGCGAAAATTTTCACTGTTATTGACCTCTGCTCCGCTTTCTTTTCGGTACCTCTGCACCCTGACAGTCAATATTTGTTTGCATTTACATACAGAGGAGTCCAATACACATGGACTCGATTACCACAAGGATTCATAGATAGCCCAAGTATATTTTCTCAGGCTTTGCATGATTGTTTACAGTCTTTCCAACCAGTGAGTGGATCAGTATTAATACAGTACGTGGATGATCTACTACTGTGTTCTGATTCATTGGAAGCATCCCTGAAGGATACGAAACAGCTCCTGTTTCATCTTTCAGACACAGGACACAAGGTTTCCAAAGACAAGTTGCAATTATGCCAAACTAAGGTAAAATATTTGGGACACTGTCTAACACAAGGACTGAGACACCTGACCGCTGATAGAATTCAAGCAATTAGAGACATGACTCTGCCACAAACCCAGCAACAGATCAGAACATTTTTAGGAATGTGTGGGTATTGCCGTAATTGGATCCCAGGGTTTTCCATTTTAGCGTTACCTTTGCAGGAAATGGTCTCCTCAAACAAACCTGATCGGATTTCGCATACAGACGAGTCTGAGGCAGCATTTGAGAGACTTAAACAGTGCCTAACGCAGGCACCAGCATTAGGTATGCCGGACTATGGGAAACCCTTTGAACTATACGGAACAGAAAGTGCTGGTTGCGCGGCAGGCGTACTAACTCAAAAGCACGGTGATGCCAGCAGGCCAGTAGCATATTACAGCGCTCAGCTAGACACGGTAGCGCGATCCCTCCCCACATGCTTGCGAAGCGTTGCTGCGATAGCATTGCTAGTAACGAAAAGCGAAGACGTCGTGCTAGGTCACAACCTCACAATTCATACACCACATGCAGTGTCAGCCTTGTTAAATTCTGCACAAACCAGGCACGTCTCATCAGCGCGGTTTACAAGATGGGAATTGGCACTAATGGCCCCCGTAAACATCACCATAAGGAGATGCAGTGCATTAAATCCTGCAACATATCTCCCAGGTGTGCCTGGACAGGCACAAAGGGTGGAGGATGAGAGTGGTGGGGAAGGAGGATTTAATACAAAGGAAAACACTCATGATTGTATGGAATATTTGACCCAAAATTTTACCGCAAGGCCTGACATCAGTGACAACCCACTGGAAGATGCAGAACTTACGTTCTACACGGACGGTAGTTGTCATAGACAGTCAGACTCGGGAGACTTGTGTACTGGATACGCAGTCGTAGATGACCAAGGCACCATAGAAGCGGAACCGCTAGGCCCACCTCACTCAGCCCAGGTTGCTGAACTGGTCGCCCTAACCAGAGCATGTGAATTGGCTAAGGGCAAATCAGCCAATATCTACACCGATTCTAGATACGCATTCGGGGTAGTCCATGATTTCGGAGCCCTATGGCGCCTCAGAAATTTCATGACGGCAGCTGGTACACCAGTAGCGCATGCAGCTCACATAAAAAGGCTTCTAACAGCGATACAGGAACCCGACAGAGTGGCTGTTATCAAATGTAAAGCACATACATATAGCCAAGACCCAGTATCGCTTGGTAACAGCCGAGCAGACGAAGCTGCTAAATTAGCAGCTGCTACCCCCAGACAGACAGACACCACACAACTGATGGTATTTAATACCATCAACACACAGAAGTTGTGTGAGATGCAAAATTTGTGTTCCACACAGGAAAAGGCAGTCTGGAAGGCAAAGGGATATGGCCAGGAGTCCTCAGGACTCTGGACGGATGGACATGGTAAACCAGTGGCCCCCAGAGCATATCTTCCATGTTTGGCTGAAGCAGCTCACGGGCTGACTCATCTAGGCAAGGAAGGGATGTGCAAGTTGGTAAGAGCATATTGGTGCGCCCCAGGATTCTCCTCTCATGCGAGTAAAAGAGCCATGTCATGCCTTACCTGTTTGAGAAAGAATATTGGAAAGGCAATACCTACAGAACCATCCCATATCCCACCTGCCGGCGGCCCTTTCCAGGTAATACAGATTGACTTCATTCAATTACCCCCTTGTCGAAATTTGAAATATGTACTTGTTTGTATAGATGTTTTCTCAAATTGGGTCGAAGCATTTCCGGCGGCCACAAATACCGCTATGTTTACTGCTAAGAAAATTGTGCAGGAATTTGTATGTAGATATGGTATCCCTAGAATTATCGAAAGTGATAGGGGTACCCATTTTACAGGTGATGTCTTTCAAGGAATGTGTAAATTGATGGGAATTGATAGCAAGCTGCATACTCCATACCGTCCACAGGCGAGTGCGAAAGTGGAAAGAGTGAACAGCACTATTAAAAATAAACTGAGTAAAGAGATGGCAGAGACAGGATTGACATGGCCAGAAGCTTTACCCATTGTACTGTACAGCATCAGAACCACTCCCAGGTCCCCTCTTAATCTGTCTCCCTTTGAAATCTTGTTTGGTCGACAACCGCATGTTATGATTAACCCTCAGGATGATTTGAAGTGTAACAATGAAGTGACTGTAAAATACTTGATTAACATGAGTAAACAGTTGAGGAATCAAAATGATAATCTGAAGTTGGTGATTCCTGATTTACCAGATAGTAATTGTCATGACATTGAACCTGGGGATTATGTAATGATACGGAATTTTCTACGCTCAGGTTGCCTTATTGACAGATGGGAAGGACCATACCAGGTCTTATTGACTAGCACTACAGCATTGAAGGTTGCTGAGAGAGAGACTTGGGTTCATTCGTCCCACTGTAAGAAGGTCGTTGATCCAGAGAAGTCCTGTGATAAGGAACAGACGGTAGAGGTTGTATCACTAGAGTGTCTGTTCCAGGAGGACTAAGGCGGCACCTGAGCATCGAGAACCACAAGATCAAAAGCAGTTGTCGATCCCCTGTTCCCTTTTATTGTTTTTCTCCACTTCCCATCCCCTCTCCCTCAAATTATTTTTCCCCCCTTCTCATTCTTCTTCGTCTCCTCCTAAGATGGACTTGCCTCAAGAGACTGTGATCCGGATTTTCCTGTTGACCATGATGTTGACCAGAGCAGTCTGTTCCGGCGAGAGTACCATGGAGTTCGAGAGAGGTTCTGGAATGGGTTCTGATGACAGAAATGGAGGCGTAGTTTTCCGAGAACAACATAATCAACAAGCAAAGGCGAGTATCAGAAAACGATCCGATAGCATTGACCATAGAAGGAATTGTGAAGGATTGTTAGCTGAAGAAAACTGTATCTGTCGGCTCTGTAACAATGTCATTGAGGATGGGTGCATAAAGAAATGCCAATCCAGTTTTAATATCCATATGGACCGGCATCCATTGAGTGACTATCACTCCTTAGTGGGTAGTGTGTTAAATAAAACAGATTGTTGGGTATGCTCTCAAGTACCTCAAGGTCATAGCAAATCAGGGCTAGTACCATTTCCTTTAACGATAGGGGAGGTACTTGAGTTAAGTGGTGGGAGACCGGTGGACAGGAGGTTTAATATCTCCAGCCCTCCTAGTTTGAAGCTCCACCAATACCATGTGGATAGGTCCCTATTATGTTTCAACATCTCCAATCCCCGAAAGCCGGGAAATTGGGAAGTGTCATGGAGTAACCAAACCATGACCTTTTCGCATAGAGCTGATAGAATGACTACAGATACAGAGCTTGTACGCCACATAGCCAGTAGAGGAAAATCTTTCCGGTATAGGTATACCTTAGGAAATAGGATTACTAGAGTTGAAGAGGTATCACCAGGATACTGTGCACATATCATACAACCTGATACGTGTACTAAGCAGATGGAAGAATTAGGGTTAGGAGATTTCACATGGAAGGTGTGTAATATGGTTATGTCCTACTCCGTCCCATATGTTCTCCCCGATGATGCATATTTCATATGCGGGAGAAAGGCGTACAAGTGGCTTGCCCCAAACTCTGAAGGATTGTGTTATATTGGAAAAGTACTGCCTGAAGTAATGACTGTATCACATGACAAAATGAAAGACATACACCGTGGTGCCCAAGCTCCTTATACTCACACCCATTACGAGCACGTTGTTAAAAGGCACCTGATAGAGAAGACAGAGCATCCGGCCTCTGATCTGATAAGTGAATCCACCGGGATTCAATTCTTAATCGCGTTAGATTTCACCCGCACCGCTAGAGGAGTGCTGAATTATAAATACATATCGGCGCTCGCCAATTTGTTAGATAATATCACTGAAATGTATGATGACACGTTTAGGTATACTGGAAGGGAACTTCAAGCTTACAAAACAGAACTGGTACAGCATAGAATGGTTCTCAATTACCTCACAGCAGTGACAGGCGGATATTGTGTCACACTGGCAACACAATACGGCGTGAAATGTTGCACATATATTACGAATAGCACCGAGGATCCGGTCGAGGTCATAGACCAAAAGATGGATGATATTCTCCAATTGAAGTGGGAATTTCGCAGGAGACACAATCTCACTCTTGCTGCTGTAGGTAATGAGCTGACTGGTTGGGTGTCATGGTTGAACCCGCGAAATTGGTTTTCTGGTTTAGGAGACTGGGCTCAAGGAGTCATAAGGGATGTTGGGAAGTTTCTCCTATGTATCTTAGGTGTTATCATAACGATTGGTTTGATATTTAGATGCGGTCAGGCTTTAATGAGGTGCAATCATCGTACTAGGGTAATGAGTTTAAGGAGTGAGGAAACTGTAATTCCAATGGACTTGATTTACGACCCAAATGTAGAAACAATGATGTGATGAAAATGCGATTTCTACGGTCCGTTTCTTTCACCTGTTTTTCCGTTTTCTCCAAGGTAACAAGACCCACTTGGACGAGGAATTTGATGAGCCGATATACAGACAACAGAGGGATTAAAGAAGAAGTTTGACAACCTGATACACAGATTTTTGATGAACTATGCCATGGATCCCCAGTTTCCCTAGAAATTTTAAAATTACGCTAGCCCAACACTTTTGTAAATCTATGGACATTGACAGCTTTGCTCGCACCTTATGAGCAAAAGCACAAAGAAGACTGCATTCAACAGACACCAAACAAGACCTCAATCGACGAATGTACATTTACCTGACATAGAATACCACCGCATTTACCGTAATTATGTCTTTTCTTCATTTCTACAACCCTCAGGTAATGACATACATAGTCGATAGGGAATACAGGCACAGATATCAGCAATCACATATCTCCCCCATTCATGTATCATCAACTAAAATGTGCTCCCCCATTTTGTTACAACCAAAGCCGAAAAGAGCTCGGTAAAGTTTGACAGCCCATCCACAGACCCGTACCACGGGATAAGAAGGAATTCAAATGTATACTTCGCAATACCTCGAAGCTTGATTTAAAACACGTACGGCACGATGATACATGACCCCCAAGCACGGATTCATACACACATGCTTCTGCTATCTCACTAGGTCATACCCTTTTCCTACCATCTCCTCTCCTCCCTTACCCAACCATGTAAATGTATTAACCCCTAACATATATTTTTCTCTTTTTTGAAATGTTTTCAGGAAGTGGCAGTTATTGTTGACTGCCAAAGGGTGGACTGTCAAAGTCAGAAAAATATCTCTATGCACACTACCATATTTGCACCTCACACAGGTCCGTGCTGCGCATGCGTACGCTCTCCCGTACGTGCGCATACTCACAGTCGCGGGCACCCGCAGGCGCACGGTACGCGTATTTACGGTAGAGTTTATGTGATCGTAGCGTGCGACTCAATCGTTACATATTTTCAGTAATAATGTATTTTGTAGATCATGGTCCCTTTGATAGATTCTGAAAGTTTGGTTAATATAGAATGTTCATGAACAGAGAAATCCCTCTTTGTTTGATACGAAGGGTCAGACAGGAGTAATACAGTGGTGTTTAGTATCCATCGGAAGAATATTTAATTAGAAATATTCCGGTGTTGGTTTGAAGCAGATCAATCGCTCGTGCGAATAGTTATGGACATAAGAAGTTTATGAACATTTACTTTATTTGCACTTTATTACCCATGCGGCGGGAAACCCAGTTTCCCTCCCACCTGAGCTGTTGGAAATAGTCACAACCCACCTGTATGAATCAACCTATGACCTTTTGTTATAATGCGAAGCCGAATTCCTGTGTCCAATGAACAATGAGATTGTAGGGACCATTGAATTGCATTGTGTGTGGGGCATAAATAGGAAGGCCGATCACATCCAGCTCTCACTCTTCAACGGTTATCATTGCTGAAAATCGGGAGCTGGATGTCCAGAGGCGCATGCGATCGTTTCCTTTGTGCGTAAGTTTTTCTCCGTAATCATACTGTTTCTCTCTTGTTATTATGAGCCATATCTCTCTCTCTCTTCTCTTTCTCTCATTCTTCTCTTAAACTTAATTGTATTGTATTTACTGTGTAGTTACCTGGTTAGTTAGTCTATGTTATATTGTATTGTATGATTTGTATTTGTATTAATTCTTTTGCAAGTATATCATTCAAAATATATATATATATTAGGCGTTGGACCCTAAGCCCAGGTATCTGTGTATTTCTTATAGAGTTAGGTATTCTCAGAGCGTCGGTGACGCTCAAACTGCTTTTAAGCTAGTAAGGTTATACTGTGTTGCATTTACACCATATCACTACACAAAGGGTTACTGCATAATACACTGTTTATGGTTTAGATATAAAGGTTTTACATTGTGAGCGTATGCGCCGCTGGTGATCTCCTCGTGGTCTCGAGCGGTCGCATCGCTATAGCGAATCATTACGGTAGTCGGCAGCCAATAGCGGGCCTGCCAGTGATCTCTTGGCCGTGAGCGAACGTAACGCTTGAGCGTCTCGACCACGGCTAAGCGATCGTTACGCAACGTGCGTACCCTTGCGGTACTTCATACGTAGTTAGCGTACAGTGTTCTTAGACCTCATAAAGGGTATTATATAAGATAAATATTTAGCTTTATCACCACATACCCATGCAAATAAGATGCATTTTCATAAAAAAAGGTGCCCGGCGTTAGCATTGAGGCAAGATTTATGAGGACACATCTGTATCCAAGCAGAGGCAGAGGTCACAGTGTTAGTGGCAGTGTGAGTGCTGTGTGCATGTGAGTGGGTTGGTTGTGTAGTAGTGTTCGGAATATGTGTAAGGAGCATTATGTGTGTCATGTAAAAATGCATTAATAATGTGCAACATATGTGTAAAGGGCACTGTGTGTGTCATTATGTGTATAAATGCATTAATAATGTGCGGCATATGTGTAACAGGGTACTACTGTATGTGTGTCATTATGTGTATAGGGGCACTAATAATGTGCAGCAAATGTGTAGGGGGCTCTGTGTCATTATGTGTATAAGGGCATTAATAATGTATGGCATATGTGTAAGGGACATTATGTGTAAAAGGGCATTAATAAAGGTTGTCATAATGTGTAAGGTGCATTATGTTTATAAGGACATTAATAATGTGTCTCATGTGTAAGGTGCATTACTGTGTGGAATTATGCGTATAAATGCATTACTAATGTGGCATTATGTGTATAAGGTGCTCTACTATGTGGCGTTGCATATAGAAAGGACACTACTGTGTCATCTAATGTGAATAAAGAGCAATATGGTGTGGTGTAATGTGAATAAGGAGCAAGTCAGTGTGATGTAATGTGAATAAGGGGCTCTACTGTGAGGAGTAACGTTTATAAGGTAAAGTGATACTACTGTGTGATGTAATATGAATTATGGACACTATCACATGATCAAATGTGAATAAAGTTGCAGTATTGTGTGGCGTAATTGGAATTGGGGTTACTATTGTGTGGCCATGCCTCTTGCCAGCAAAAACACACCCCTTTTTGGGCTGTGCGCCAAATGTGCGAACTGTTCCTATTTAAAATATAGGGGGTACAAACACCAAAATAAGGACTGCTATGGGTGAGGGGTGATGGTGCTGGGAAAGAGGTGCAAGGTCAGAGGCGGAACCAGCGGTGGTGCTACGGGGCACCAGCCAAAATCTTGCCTAGGGCATCATATTGGTTAGGGCCGGCTCTGCTCCTGTTGGTGCTGTGACTGCCTACCAGTGCAATGCCTCACCCACTGTGTGATCTCCACCTCCTTCGACAGGATCCTCCTGCTGGTGCTGTGACTGCCTACCAGTGCAATGCCTCATCTACTGGTGTGATCTCCACCTCCTTCGACAGGATCCTCCTGCTGGTGCTGTGACTGCCTACCAGTGCAATGCCTCATCTACTGGTGTGATCTCCACCTCCTGTGACATGATCCTCCTGCTGGTGCTGTGACTGCCTACCAGTGCAATGCCTTAGCTACTGGTGTGATCACCTTCTGTGACACAATCCTTCTGATGGTGCTGTTTTTACTGCCTACCAGTGCAATGCCCCACCTACTGGTGTGATCTCCACCTCCTTTGACACGATCCTCCTGTTGGTGCTGTGACTGCCTACCAGTGCAATGCCCCACCTACTGGTGTGATCTCCACCTCCTTCGACAGGATCCTCCTGCTGGTGCTGTGACTGCCTACCAGTACAATGCCTCACCTACTGGTGTGATCTCCACCTCCTTTGACACGATCCTCCTGTTGGTGCTGTGACTGCCTACCAGTGCAATGCCCCACCTACTGGTGTGATCTCCACCTCCTTCGACAGGATCCTCCTGCTGGTGCTGTGACTGCCTACCAGTACAATGCCTCAGCTACTGGTGTGATCTCCACCTCCTGTGACACAATCCTCCTGCAGGTGCTGTGACTGCGTACCAGTACAGTGCCTCAGCTACTGGTGTGATCTCCACCTCCTGTTACATGATTCTCCTGCAGGTGATGTGACTGCCTACCAGTGCAATGCCTCACCCACCGGTGTGATCTCCACCTCCTGTGACACAATCCTACTGCTGGTGCTGTGACTGCCTACCAGTACAATGCCTCAGCTACTGGTGTGATCTCCACCTCCTGTGACACTATCCTACTGCTGGTGCTGTGACTGCCTACCAGTACAATGCCTCAGCTACTGGTGTGATCTCCACCTCCTGTGACACAATCCTCGTGCTGGTGCTGTGACTGCCTACCATGCTGCATTAGCCTTGCTTACTACCACTGTGGGTAATGCTAACAGTTTGCTTAAGCCCAATTTGTGTTGGGCCCCGATTATAGATGACTTACTCCAACCTACATGAGGCTACTTTTCATATATTTCCAGGGCCACTTTACGTTCCCAATCCACCCCTGTCTGGCATGGAAGAAATGTGAATGATAAATCAATGTAAATGTACCAGGAGGTATTGACAAGCATTTATAACATTATCTTATACTGTTTCTTACCCTGTTTCCAAGACAAATAATTAATTTAACTTGTTAATTAAGTGAAAGGAAGACATGATATTTTCCGGGAGATGTATCAAGCTGTGGAGTGAGATAAAGTTGAGTATTTGCCCAAATCAAATGAAGCTTCTAACTACAGGTATCAACTGTGCTAGATAAGTGACAGAAGATGATTGGGTGGTTTGGACATCTGCACTTTATCTCTCTCCAAGGCTTGATACATCTCCCCAAGAGTGCTGTATATAAAATATATGCCTGGCTCCTATATAGCAGTCCAGGAGCACCAGCAGGACAGTAGAGTAACAGTCATATCAGTAATAATTTGCGGACCCTGTGAAATTAGCATTCAGTAAAGACGGGAGACTCAGTCAATGAATACATAAAACATTTTTTAGTTTATGTTAAAATATAAAAAGTTTATTAAGTGGAATATTTAATAAATAATATTTGCAAGATAGCTCCAAAAACAGTCGGTTTTGGGAGCTGCCCACAAATATTAACCAGCCCCTGAATGTATGTATTGGGGACTGCAATGGATATTTGAGATATCTATTGCGTTCCTTCCATTGTGATTACAAAGGCAGCCACCAAACGTTTCTACGGCAGATGGTGAACTGTGAAACTCACCAAGCTCCAGAATGCAAAGCATTTCTGAGCTTTGCCCGGCAGCTAATGCCATTTCTAAATGGCTTTTGTAGCCTGTGGGCTACATTATGCTATAATTCCCAGGAGAAGGCTCCTTGGGATCCACCTGCATTACTGTCTGCTGTCACATACGCAGTCTGACGATTGCACATGTGAACTAGCGCAGCCGGGGTCTAAACCCAGAAGTAAAGTCATTGCATTAGCAATTATTTTACTTCTTATACATTGCAGGAACGGGCATGAGATTGGTACTCAGTCATTATGGCATAAAAGCTACACCTCTGGGCTCACAAAGTCAGGAGAGGAAAAATAAGATTTTACTTACCGGTAAATCTATTTCTCGTAGTCCGTAGTGGATGCTGGGGACTCCGTAAGGACCATGGGGATAGACGGGCTCCGCGGGAGACATGGGCACTTTCAGAAAGAATTTAGGTTCTGGTGTGCACTGGCTCCTCCCTCTATGCCCCTCCTCCAGACCTCAGTTAGAGAAACTGTGCCCAGAGGAGCTGACAGTACAAGGAAAGGATTTTGGTAATCCAGGGCAAGATTCATACCAGCCACACCAATCACACCGTATAAGGGCCCTCATTCCGAGTTGTTCGCTCGGTATTTTTCATCGCATCGCAGTGAAAATCCGCTTAGTACGCATGCGCAAAGTTCGCACTGCGACTGCGCCAAGTAACTTTACTATGAAGAAAGTATTTTTACTCACGGCTTTTTCATCGCTCCGGCGATCGTAATGTGATTGACAGGAAATGGGTGTTACTGGGCGGAAACACGGCGTTTCAGGGGCGTGTGGCTGAAAACGCTACCGTTTCCGGAAAAAACGCAGGAGTGGCTGGAGAAACGGTGGGAGTGCCTGGGCGAACGCTGGGTGTGTTTGTGACGTCAACCAGGAACGACAAGCACTGAACTGATCGCACAGGCAGAGTAAGTCTGAAGCTACTCTGAAACTGCTAAGTAGTTAGTAATCGCAATATTGCGAATACATCGGTCGCAATTTTAAGAAGCTAAGATTCACTCCCAGTAGGCGGCGGCTTAGCGTGTGTAACTCTGCTAAATTCGCCTTGCGACCGATCAACTCGGAATGAGGGCCAACATGTGATAACAACCAGTTAACAGTATGACAAATAACAGAGCATCAGATCAAACCCTGATGCAACCATAACTTAACCCTTATTGAAGCAATAACTATATACAAGTATTGCAGAAGAAGTCCGCACTTGGGACGGGCGCCCAGCATCCACTACAGACTACGAGAAATAGATTTACCGGTAAGTAAAATCTTATTTTCTCTAACGTCCTAGTGGATGCTGGGGACTCCGTAAGGACCATGGGGATTATACCAAAGCTCCCAAACGGGCGGGAGAGTGCGGATGACTCTGCAGCACCGATTGAGCAAACACCTGGTCCTCCTCAGCCAGGGTATCAAACTTGTAGAACTTTGCAAAAGTGTTTGAACCTGACCAAGTAGCCGCTCGGCAAATTTGTAATGCCGAGACCCCTCGGGCAGCCGCCCAAGAAGAGCCCACCTTCCTAGTGGAATGGGCCTTAACTGATTTTGGCAGCGGCAATCCAGCCGCAGAATGAGCCTGCTGAATCGTATTACAGATCCAGCGAGCAATAGTTTGCTTTGAAGCAGGAGCACCAAGCTTGTTGGATGCATACAGGATAAACAACGACTCTGTTTTCCTGACCCTAGCCGTTCTGGCTTCATAAACCTTCAAAGCCCTGACCACATCAAGCAACTCGGAATCCTCCAAGTCACGAGTAGCCACAGGCACCACAATAGGTTGGTTCATATGAAAAGATTAAACCACTTTCGGCAGAAATTGTGGACGGGTCTGCAATTCTGCTCTATCCATATGGAAATCCAGATAGGGGTTTTTATGTGACCAAGCCGCCAACTCTGACACACGCCTAGCTGAAGCCAAGGCTAATAGCATGACCACCTTCCATGTGAGATATTTCAACTCCACCATTTTAAGTGGTTCAAACCAGTGGGATTTCAGGAAACTTAACACCACGTTAAGATCCCAAGGTGCCACTGGAGGCACAAAAGGAGGCTGAATATGCAGCACTCCCTTTACAAATGTTTGAACTTCTGGTAGAGAAGCCAACTCCTTTTGAAAGAAAATGGATAGGGTTGAAATCTGGACCTTAATGGAGCCCAATTTTAGGCCCAAATTCACTCCGGACTGTAGGAAGTGAAGGAAACGGCCCAGCTGGAATTCCTCCGTAGGAGCATTCCTGGCCTCACACCAAGAAACATATTTACGCCATATACGGTGATAATGTTTAGCAGTCACGTCCTTCCTAGCCTTTATCAGCGTAGGAATGACCTCATCCGGAATGCCCTTCTCTGCTAGGATCCGGCGTTCAACCGCCATGCCGTCAAACGCAGCCACTGTAAGTCTTGGAACAGACAGGGCCCCTGTTGCAACTGGTCCTGCCTTAGAGGAAGAGGCCACGGGTCCTCTGTGAGCATTTCTTGCAGATCTGGATACCAAGTCCTTCGTGGACAATCTGGAACAATGAGGATTGTTCTCACTCCTCTTTTTCTTATTATCCTCAGCACCTTGGGTATGAGAGGAAGAGGAGGAAATACATAGACCGACTGGAACACCCACGGTGTCATCAGGGCGTCCACAGCTACTGCCTGAGGGTCTCTTGACATGGCGCAATACCTCTGTAGCTTTTTGTTGAGGCGGGATGCCATCATGTCCACCTGTGGCAGTTCCCACCGACTTGTAATCTGTGTGAAGTCTTCCTGAAGAGAAGTCCCCACTCTCCCGGGTGGAGGTCGTGTCTGCTGAGGAAGTCTGCTTCCCAGTTGTCCACTCCCGGGATGAATACAGCTGACAGTGCGCTTACGTGATTCTCCGCCCAGCGAAGAATTCTGGTGGCTTCCGCCATCGCCACTCTGCTCCTTGTGCCGCTTTGTCGCTTTACATGAGCCACTGCGGTGATGTTGTCTGACTGAATCAGAACCGGTTGGTCGCTAAGCAAGTTCTCCGCTTGATGCAGGGCGTTGTATACGGCCCTTAGTTCCAGGATGTTGATGTGAAGGCAAGTCTCTTGACTTGACCACAGACCTTGGAAATTTCTTCCCTGTGTGACTGCTCCCCAACCACGGAGGCTTGCGTCCGTGGTCACCAGGACCCAATCCTGAATGCCGAATCTGCGGCCCTTGAGAAGGTGAGCACTCTGCAGCCACCACAGGAGTGACACCCTGGCCCTGGGGGATAGGGTGATTAACCGATGCATCTGAAGATGTGATCCGGACCACTTGTCCAGTAAGTCCCATTGAAAGGTCCTCGCGTGGAACCTGCCGAAGGGAATGGCCTCGTATGATGCCACCATCTTTCCCAGGACTCGAGTGCAGTGATGCACTGACACCTGTTTTGGTTTTAATAAGTTCCTGACCAGGGTCATGAGTTCCTGAGCTTTATCTATTGTAAACCCTTTTCTGGTCTGTGTCCAGAATCATGCCCAGGAAAGGCAGACGAGTCGTAGGAACCAACTGCGACTTTGGAATATTTAGAATCCAGCCGTGTTGCCGTAACACTTCCAGAGAAAGTGATACGCTGTTCAGCAACTGCTCTCTCGATCTCGCTTTTATAAGGAGATCGTCCAAGTACGGGATAATTGTGACCCCTTGCTTCTGCAGGAGTACCATCATTTCCGCCATTACCTTGGTAAATATTCTCGGTGCCGTGGAGAGACCAAACGGCAACGTCTGAAATTGATAATGACAATCCTGTACCACAAATCTGAGGTACGCCTGATGAGGTGGATAAATGGGGACATGAAGGTATGCATCCTTTATGTCCAGAGACACCATGAAATCCCCCCCTTCCAGGCTTGCGATGACCGCTCTCAGCGATTCCATCTTGTTCAGGGATTTTAAATTCAATATGGGTCTGACCGAACCGTCCGGTTTCAGGACTACAAACATGGTCGAATAATAACCCCTTCCCTGTTGAAGGAGGGGAACCTTGACCACCACCTGTTGAAGATACAATTTGTGAATTGCAGTTAACACTATTTCCCTCTCGTGGGGGGAAGCTGGTAGGGCCGATTTGAGGTATTGGTGAGGGGGTATCTCTTCGAAATTCAGCTTGTATCCCTGACACAATTTCTATTGCCCAGGGATCCACCTGGGAGTGAACCCACTTGTGGCTGAAATTTCGAAGACGTGCCCCCACCGGGCCTAGCTCCGCTGTGGGCTGGGGAGGACTTCTGTTCCTGAAAACTAGCTGTGTTGTGCAGCTTCTTTCCTCTGCCCCTGCCTCTGGCAAGAAAGGACGCACCTCGGACTTTCTTGTTTCTTTGTGATCGAAAGGACTGCATTTGATAATATCGTGCTTTCTTAGGCTGTGCGGGAATATAAGGCAAAAGATCAGACTTACCAGCTATAGCTGTGGAGACCAGGTCCGAGAGCCCTTCTCCACACAATTCCTCAGCCTTGTAAGGTAAACCTTCCATATGCCTCTTTTAGTCGGCATCACCTGTCCATTGCATGTTCCACAGGACACGTCTAGCAGAAATCGACATAGCGTTGACTCTAGAACCCAGTAGACTAATGTCTCTTTGGGCATGTTTTATATATATAAATATATAAGACAGCATCTTTTATATATATATATATATATATATATATAGTCAATTTGATATAAAGAAGGCACTCACCAGACTTGTATGATTTGCAAATAAATCTATTTATCAAACCTCACATCAGCAGCTTAATCATGGTTGGTCGACTTTTCGGTCCCAAACCGGACCTTTTTCCAGACCAGAATGTGCAAGAATCCGAATCACAAACCAAATGACCCTCCGTGTGGAACTACAAGTACCCCTCAGGTCCCGCCCGTTAGCTCATTAACCAATCAAAATCCTTATCCTAAAGATCATGTAATCAGAAAATACCCAAGGCACACATCTCCTCCTATTAGAGTAATACAGCTAATTATAGGCATCATATTAAAACTACTTAGCCAGTGAGATTGCGCTCACCTCTTTCTTCAGTATCCATTCACCGACTGGTGGAACGCACGCCGCGGGTGACCCGCATGGCATTTCCGCTGTCTCTAGACAGAGTATTACCACTTCCGGATGCGCAAGTAAACACTGGAACGCAGCGTGACACGCCGCGTTATTGTAAGCTCAAAAGTCATCGTAGTCTACATATTAATAATATCAATCAAATAAATGTAGCTATAACGGTATTCAACATTAATGTATCACCTATTTTGATCCTAATAAGTCAGGCAACCTAATCTGGCACCTGTAGTTCCACACCGATTCAAAAAAGCAACAAAATAGAAGCTTAGTAAAAGATAAATATATACAAACATATACAAACAGTACAATATTAAAATATCCCTACTAATAGACTGAATCGCTGGATAACCATGGTGGTCACCCCAAAATGGACATAATCCAAAATAAAGTAATACTAGCAACAAATTATTAGAAACCAATGTCCAATATACTTAGAGAAAAATACTTAGATGATTTTGTTCATTTAGCCCTCTTGGTGACACTGTTCCTAAATAGTGAATCCAATAGGCTTCCCTTTTCAGGAGTTGTAAACCCCTATCACCCACCCGTAGGGGTGGCGGAATCCAGTCAATGATCATATGACGTAACGTAGCGACTTGATGTTTCATCTGCATAAAGTGAAGAGCCACCGGTTTATCAGTTTTACCGCTGGTGAGTGCCAATTGTATTGAGGACCTATGTTGGTTAACACGTTCACGGTACGTTCTCACAGTCTTCCCCGCGTACATTTTCCCACATGGGCAAGTGAGATAATAAACCACATGGTCCATTAAGCACGTAAGATGATGTCGTAAATGAACTTTTGTCCCATATAACGGGTGGTTGAAAAATTGCCCGGTAATCATAGCTCGGCAGGTCATGCATCGCAAGCATTTAAAGCATCCCGGATTTACATTCAACCAAGTTGTTCCAGACGTCATCGTTGGTCGCATAGTGGGTCTCATCAGCATATCCTTCAAGTTAGACCCTCTTTGTACACTCAGTAAAGATGGTTTGCTGCCAACCCTTTTAAATTTAGGGTCAGTACTGATCATAGACCAATTCTTTCTTATTGTTCTTTCCACAGTATGCAAACTGGTGTTACAGCTGGTCTTAAAGATTATACGATCACAGTTCTTATTTCTGCTGCTGGTATTTTTCATGTATAATTTACGTGCTTTGGCCAAACACTTTTCCACCACCATGATTAAGCTGCTGATGTGAGGTTTGATAAATAGATTTATTTGCAATTCATTACAGGTCTGGTGAGTGCCTTCTTTATATCAAATTGACTATATTATGGGATCTTGTGGAAACAAGTCTTCTCCCTGGAATTCAGGCACCCCAGCAGATGTTATTGGATATACAGTGAGTGCCACTTCAACTTCTCTGTATATATATATATATATATATATATATATATACATATATATACACATACTAGGGTCTCAATCTCTGCTGATAAGGTATCTGTCCACGCTGCTACAGCGCTATAAACCCATGCCGACACAATCGCCGGTCTGAGTAGTGTACCAGAATGTGTGTAAATGGACTTCAAAGTACTTTTACTGCATGCTATCTGCAGGATCCCTGAGGATAGCTGTTAAGTCAGCGCTACCTTTTGGGTAAACGTGACAAGCTTTGTCCACCCTAGGGGAAGATTCCCATCGTATCCTGGCCCTAGTAGGGAAAGGATACTCCCTGAGAATTCTTTGTGGGAATCTGCAGTCTCTTGTCTGGAGATTCCCGCTCTTTTTCTTCATGAGAGGAGGGAAATTTGCCTCAGCTTTCTTCCCCTTAAACATGTGTACCCTCGTGTCAGGGACAGATGAGTCATCAGTGATATGCAAAACAGCTTTTATTACAATAATCATATATTGAATACTTTTCTGCCAATTTGGCTGTAGCTTTGCATTATCATAGTCGACACTGGAGTCAGACTCCGTGTCGATATCAGTGTCTATTATTTTGGATAGTGAGCGTTGTGAGACTCTGAAGGTCTCTGCGACATAGGGACAGACATGGGTAGATTTCCTGGGGGAGATGTACTAAGCCTGAAAAGTGATAAATATCACTGTGATAAAGCACCAGCCAATCGGCTCCTAACTGCCATATTACAGGCTGTGTTTGAAAAATGACAGTTAGGAGCCAATTGGCTGGTACTTTATCACTGTGATATTTATCACTTTCAGGCTTAGTACATCTGGCCCCCTGTCTGTTCTCTAATCTTTTGTGCAATAAATTTACCTTAGCACTTAATTTCACATATCCAAACAGGTGTCGGCGTTGTCGACGGAGACACCACTCACACACACATTTGCTCCATCTCCTCCTTAGGGGAGCCTTTTACCTCAGACATGTCGACACACACGTACCGACACACCACACACTCAGGGAATGCTCATCTGAAGATAATTCCCCCACAAGGCCCTTTGAAGAGACAGAGAGAGAGTATGCCAGCACACACCACAGCGCTATATGACCCAGGAAAAAACACAGCAATTTAATGTTTACCCAGTAGCGCTGTTATTATCTGCGCCGAATTATGTGCCCCCCTCTTCTTTAAAACCCTCTCTTCTACCGTGGTATAAGCAGGGGAGAGACCGGGGAGCTTCCTCTCAGCGGTGCTGTGGAGAAAAAACATGGCGCTGGTGAGTGCTGAGGGAGAAGCCCCACCCCCTCGACGGCGGGCTTCTGTCCCGCTAAAAGTGTAAAATTGGCGGGGGCTCCTGCATATATACAGTGTCCAGCTGTATATATGCTCCTTTTGCCAAATAAGAGGTTTATATTGCTGCCCAGGGCGCCCCCCCTTGCGCCCTGCACCCTTACAGTGACCGGAGTATGTGAGGTGTGTGGGAGCAATGGCGCACAGCTGCAGTGCTGTGCGTTACCTCAGTGAAGATCATGAAGTCTTCTGCCGCCTGTGAAGTCTTCTTTGCTTCTCATACTCACCCGGCTTCTGTCTTCCGGCTCTGCGAGGGGGACGGCAGCGCGGCTCTGGGACCGGACGGCGAGGGTGAGATCCTGCGTGCCGATCCCTCTGGAGCTAATGGTGTCCAGTAGCCTAAGAAGCAGGACCTAGCTTCAGAGAGTAGGACTGCTTCTCTCCCCTCTGTCCCAAGATGCAGGGAGTCTGTTGCCAGCAGATCTCCCTGAAAATAAAAAACCTAACAAAATACTTTCTCTCAGCAAACTCAGGAGAGCTCACTGAAAAGCACCCAGCTCGTCTGGGCACAGTATCAAACTGAGGTCTGGAGGAGGGGCATAGAGGGAGGAGCCAGTGCACACCAGAACCTAAATTCTTTCTTAAAGTGCCCATGTCTCCTGCGGAGCCCGTCTATCCACAAGGTCCTTACGGAGTCCCCAGCATCCACTAGGACGTTAGAGAAAACCCCCTTGGGGGGAAACCTCTGGGGAACCATGGCCTCAGGATCGCCCTTCCCTCTGGGCATTAAGAGGTGTACTAATAGAGGGGTCCGTATGCTATGCCAGCGCATGGGATACCGGTGGTTGTCATACTGATGCCGGGATCCCAGTACAGAAAAGACCAACAGGGGAGAGTTAGGGGTGTTCTCCCCTTACCCACCCAACCCACAGCCTAACCCTAACTTCCCCCCATCCGCAGCCTAACCCTATCCTCCCCCCACCTGCAGCCTAATCCTACTCCCGCCTGATGCCTAAACCTAACCTCCCACCTGATGCCTAAACCTAACCCTCCCTTCCCCGCAGCCTAACCACCCCCGGGGGTGCCTAACCCTAACCAACCCTACCTGCTGCCTAACCCTAACCTTCCCCCACCCACAGCCTAAACCTAACCCCCCCACCTGACGCCTAAACCTAATCTCCCCACCTGATGCCTAAACCTAACCCTCACTCCCCCGCAGCCTAACCACCCCTAGGTTCCCTAACCCACCCTACCCTCAGCCTAACCCTATCCTCACCCCACCAGCAGCCTAACCCTAGCCCCTCCACCTGATGCCTAACCCTCTCCCCACCCCCCTAACCCTACCTGCCCGCAGCCTAACCTTAACCTTCACCCTTTATGCCTAACCCTCCCGCGGAGGTGCCTAATCCTAACCTCTGTCACTGCTGCCTAAACCTAACCCTCCCTCTCCCACAGGCTAACCATCCCCCCTCCATCCCTGCTGCCTAAACCTAACCCTCCCTCCCTCGTAGCCTAATCACTCCTGGGGGTGCCTAACCCTAACCCACCCTACCCACAGCCTAAACCTAACCCAGCACCTGACGCCTAAACCTAACCCCCCACCTGGTGCCTAAGCCTAACCACCCCCAGGGGTGCCTAACCCTAACCTCCCCCCACCCACAGCCTAAACTTAACCCCCCCGCCTGACGCCTAAACCTAATTCCCCCGCCTAAACCTAACCCTCGCTCCCCCGCAGTCTAACCACCCCCGGGGTGCCTAACCCTAAGCTCCCCCCACCCACAGCCTAAACTTAACCCCCCCGCCTAACGCCTAAACCTAACCCTCCCACCTGATGCCTAAACCTAACTCTCCCTCCCACGCAGCCTAACCTCCCCCGGGAGTGCCTAATGCACCCTAACCGCAGTCTAACCCTAACCTCCCCCCACCTGCAGCCTAACCCTAACCCCTCACCTGATGCCTAAACCTAACCCCCCCCCGCCTGATGCGTAAACCTAACCCACCCTCCCCCGCAGCCTAACCACCTGTGTGTGGGGGGAGGTTAGCGTTAGGCTGCGAGGGAGGTAGGGTTAGATTTAGGCAGCAGGGATGGAGGGGGGTGGTTAGGCTGCAGGAGAGGGAGGGTTAGGTTTAGGCAGCAGGGATGGAGGTTAGGAGTAGGCACCTCCGCGGGAGGGTTAGGCACAAAGGGGGAGGTTCGGGTTAGACTGTGGACAGGCAGGGATAGGGGGTGGGGAGAGGGTTAGGCATCAGGCGGAGGGGTTAGGCTGCGAGTGGGGGAATGATAGGGTTAGGCTGAGGGTAGGGTGGGTTAGGGAACCCGGGGGTGGTTAGACTGCGGGGGAGGAAGGGTTAGGTTTAGGCGTCAGGCGGGGGGGTTAGGTTTAGGCTGTGGGTGGGGGGAGGTTAGGGTTAGGCAGCGGGTAGGGTTGGTTAGGGTTAGGCATCCCCAGGGGTGGTTAGGCTGCGGGGAAGGGAGGGTTAGGTTTAGGCATCAGGTGGGGGGTTACGATTAGGCTGCAGGTGGGGGGAGGATAGGGTTAGGCTGCGGGTGGGAGGAATTTAGGGTTAGGCTGTGGGTTGGGTGGGTAAGGCACCTTCTCCGGGAGTGGTTAGGCTGCGGGGAAGGGAGGGTTAGGTTTAGGCATCAGGTGGGGGGTTAGGTTTATGCATCAGGCGGGAGGTTAGGATTAGGCTGCAGGTGTGGGGGGAGGTTAGGGTTAGGCAGCGGGTAGGGTTGGTTAGGGTTAGGCATCCCCAGGGGTGGTTAGGCTGCGGGGAAGGGAGGGTTAGGTTTAGGCATCAGGTGGGGGGTTACGATTAGGCTGCAGGTGGGGGGAGGATAGGGTTAGGCTGCGGGTGGGGGGAAGTTAGGGTTAGGCTGTGGGTTGGGTGGGTAAGGCACCCCCGGGAGTGGTTAGGCTGCGGGGAAGGGAGGGTTAGGTTTAGGCAGCAGGGACGGAAGAAAGGATTAGGTACCTCCGCGGGAGGGTTAGGCACAAAGGGGGGAGGTTAGGGTTAGACTGCAGACAGGCAGGGTTAGGGGGTGGGGAGAGGGGAGAACACCCCTTACTCACCCCTGTTGGTCTTTTCTGTATTGAGATCCTGGCATCAGTATGACAACCACCGGGATCCCATGCGCTGGGATAGCATACTGACCCCTCTATTAGTACCAGTGGCGTGCGGTGAGGTCAGTGGCTGGTGAGGCACTGCAGCCATAATGTCAGCCGAGTCCCGTCGATGTCTGCTACCGCCTCCGAGCTTATGCCCGCTACCGTCACTATCCCTGCATGTGCCGAAGGCACACGTGCTCCCGGAAAACTGGTTGTGCTTTTGCAGTGAGGGTGTGCCTCAAAACAAGAGGGGAGATACAGTGGATGACAGGGAGAAGGTGATGCCAGGGAGAGTATGACAGCAGTGGGTGACAGGGACAGGGTGACAGCAGTGGGTGATGCCAGGGAGCTGGTGACAGCAAGAGGGTGACCGCAGTGAGTAACAATGAGAGGGTGCCAGCTGTGGGTGACAGGGAGAGGGTGATGACAGGAAGCTGGTGACAGGAATAGGGTGCCAGCAGTCTGTACCAGCTGTGGGTGACAGTTAGAGGGTGACAACTGTGGGTGACATGGAGAGGGTGATGACAGGAAGCTGGTGACAGGAAGAGGGTGCCAGCAGTCTGTACCAGCTGTGGGTGACATAGAGGGTAACAGTAGAGCGTGATGCTAGGGGGAACACATTACTGTCCCACTCTGTCAGCGGCATGCATACAGCATACAACATATACGCAGTACAGCCTTGGGTCCCCAGTACAGCATGGGTGAGCTTAGACCCATGTCAAAATAAAATTCCCACCAATCTCCCCCATAAATCACAGCCAGCTGCGGCCAACGCCGATAATAGAGAGTAATCAACAAACCTGCTCCCTATGGCGGAGCTGATCGTCCTCCAGCAGTTCCACTTCTACAGTGCTGTGCGGCCTGCGCTGGCCGGTGAGTGCACCGCAGGGTGCTGGAGCCGGAGCAAGAGAGGAGAGAAGATCGCTGCCCCAGGCCTGCATTAAGCCTTCAAGAGGCCCGAGGCACTTCAGACAGTGGGTCCTGTACCTCATGTCAGTACCGTGTCTCTGGATGTGCCCACCATGCCTCTGCCCCCTGTGCAAGTCCTATATATATATAAAAACAAAGTGTGATCTGCCGGCACTCGCGGTCAGTGTATAAATATTGATAAGGCGGTTACACCTCTAAACTTCTCAATGTTTTAATTTTATAACAAAAATTTTCATCAAGAGTAAAATAAGATAACTGCGGCTTACCTTAAATACTCTTCACCAAGCCCCATGTGCAGCTATGCTTCCTGCTGTCCCAGACTCCCACTGACGTCAGAATGGCGCCCATTTGCAGTGAGTATGACATCAGCTGAAAATCTTTTCATAAAATTGAAATGTTGAGAAGTATACAGATGTAACTGCCTTATCATTATTTATACTGTGACCCACCCTGCCAGATCACTCTTTCTTTGACCCCTGCATTGGAGGACACCCAGGACGCTGTACTGTTAGATATGAGTGGTGAGTCCTTGTTATTTATACCCTCACGCAGTGCCGTAACTAGACATTTTGGTGCTGTGTGCAAGAAACGGCAATGGCGAACCCCTTTATGTAAAACAGGAAGTGTGCGCCGCAGGCGCACGTGGAAAATATAGAGGCGTGGCTTCATGGAGAAGGGGTGTGGCCGCAAAATAATACTAATTCATATTACGATGCACAGTAGTCACCATTACTCAAATTACGCCGCACAGTAGCGCCACTACACCATTACGGCAGACAACGTTCCCTTTTTACACATTACGGCAGACAGCGTTTCCTTTTTACACATTACGGCAGACAGCGTTCCCTTTTTATACATTACGGCAGACAGCGTTCCCTTTTTACAAATTACGGCATACAGCGTCCCCCTTTTTACACATTACAGCAGACAGCGTTCCCTTTTCACACATTACGGCAGACAGCGTTCCCTTTTCACACATTACGGCAGACAGCGTTCCCTTATTACACATTACGGCAGACAGCATCCCCCGTTTTACACATTACGGCAGACAGCGTCCCCTTTTTATACATTACGGCAGACAGCGTCCACAGATTCACCTGCGCTCAAGCATGGAAATCCTGAAAACCTGACCTGTCGGAGCCCTCTTAGTAGACACACTTGTAGCTCTGCTGTAACCTCATATATAGTATACATGCATGGTGCCCCTATCTCCGAACAGAGACACTGACTTGCCTGGTCTTGCATCTCTGGGAGAGGCCTTCAAACCCGCCATCCCCTCCGGCTGGACCATGTCAGCTGGCACGGCGGCACTGTGATGAGGGCAGACATTAGGGTGACACCGGAAGCCGTGTGGTGGAGACACACTGACACTTCCATACCGTGACCGCCGCCCAATCACCCGGCTGTTTACAGCCATCAGCCCATCAGTGAGCCTCCTCAGGGCGGGCAGTGGGAGCGCAGGGGGAATATGCGCTCTAACTAGGTGTGCGCTGTGGGCAATGCTGCCCTCACCCCTTATATATTTAGTGTCCCCCCTCATCCTCATCCCTTAATATATTTAATGATCCCCCCACCCACTAAATATTTAGTAACCCCTCTCCCTACCACCCTTTATATATTTAATGTATCTTTCATTCCCACCTTATCAAATATATTCAGTAGCTCACCCAGCTTGATGGCCATGGCTCTCTCCTGTCCTGCTCCCTCTCTCTCCCCCCCCCCCCTCCCGCTCCCCTCTCACCCCCCAGACTGACCTCTGTGCAGGCTTGTTACAGTCATGCCTCTCCCGCTACCCAGCGCTGTCACTGGCGCCAGCGGAGGAGAGGAGCTTGAAGCGCCGCGGCCGCCGGTGGATCAGCCTGCGGCCGATGATTCTCTTCAGACTCTGCCTCCAGCAGCAGCGCTCTCTCCTCTGTCCCGCCGCTGCTGGATCCTGGGGACGACAGAATCACCCCCCGGCCCTCGTATGGAGGACTGCACGGAGCTCCCTGTCGCTGTGAGTTCCTGGGAGACGGGGATAGGGGAAATGACAGGGGTGGGGGCAACGCCACTGGCCAATCATACACTGTAAATCAGGGGCGTTTCAAAGCGGCACTTCCAGTAGGTGCCGCCTATATAGATTTTGTTAATGGGGTTTTACTGCCCGATTCTCAGCCCCGCCCCCCACTTCCGTCTCCTTAACATTGTTAGCTGGAGGCACCGAGAGCGGTGCCTCTGAAACAAATTTAGAACCATTTTTAATAAAGTAGAAAAGATTAAAATAATGTAAAGACTACAGCAGATACTTATGACACAGAATCTGTGTCATAAGTATCTTCTGTATATTATTTTAATCATTAATGGCAGGGGAGGCACTGCCTCCCGTGCCTCCCCAGACTGCACGTCCCTGATTAGTACACCTCTTAATGCACGGAGGGAAGGGCGATCCTGAGGCCATGGTTCCCCAGAGGTTTCCTCCCAAGGGGGTTTTCCTCTCCTGAATGCTGAAGGATGACTCTTTGTGAGTCCAGAGGTGTAGCTTTTATGCCACAATGAGTACCAATCTCAGGCCCGTCCCTGCAATGTATAAGAAGTAAAATAATTGCTAATGCAATGACTTTACTTCTGGGTTTAGACCCCGGCTGCGCTAGTTCACATGTGCAATCGTCAGACTGCGTATGTGAGAGCAGACGGTAATGCAGGGGGATCCCAAGGATCCTTCTCCTGGGAATTATTGCATAATGTAGCCCACAGGCTACAAAATCCATTTAGAAATGGCATTAGCTGCCGGGCCAAGCTCAGAAATGCTTTGCATTCTGGAGCTTGGTGAGTTTCACAGTTCACCATCTGCCATGGAAACTTTTGGTGGCTGCCATTGTAATCACAATGGAAGGAACGCAATAGATATCTCAAATATCCATTGCAGTCCCCAATACATACATTCAGGGGCTGGTTAATATTTGTGGGCAGCCCCCAAAACCGACTGTTTTTGGAGATATCTCGCAAATATTATTTATTAAATATTCCACTTAATAAACTTTTTATATTTTAACATAAACTAAAAAAAATTATTTATTCATTGACTGAGTCTCCCGTCTTTACTGAAGGCTAATTTCACAGGGTCCGCAAATTATTACTGATATGACTGTTACTCTACTGTCCTGCTGGTGCTCCTGGCCTGCTGTATAGCAGCCAGACATATATTTTATATACAGCACTCTTGGGGAGATGTATCAAGCCTTGGAGAGAGATAAAGTGCAGATGTCCAAACCACCCAATCATCTTCTGTCACTTATCTAGCACAGTTGATACCTGTAGTTAGAAGCTTCATTTGATTTGGGCAAATACTCAACTTTATCTCTCTCCACAGCTTGATACATCTCACGGAAAATATCATGTCTTCCTTTCACTTAATTAACAAGTTAAATTAATTAATTGTCTTGGAATCACGGTAAGAAATTCACAGTATAAGATAATGTTATAAATGCTTGTCAATACCTCCTGGTACATTTATATTGATTTATCATTCACATTTCTTCCATGCCAGACAGGGGTGGATTGGGAACATAAAGTGGCCCTGTAAATATATGAAAAGTAGCCTCATGTAGGTTGGCGTAAGTCATCTATAATCGGGGCCCAACACAAATTGGGCTTAAGCAAACTGTTAGCATTACCCACAGTGGTAGTAAGCAAGGCTAATGCAGCATGGTAGGCAGTCACAGCACCAGCAGTAGGATTGTGTCACAGGAGGTGGAGATCACACTGGTGGGTGAGGCATTGCACTGGTAGGCAGTCACAGCACCACCAGGAGGATCTTTTCACGGGAGGTGGAGATCACACCAGTAGCTGAGGCATTGTACTGGTAGGCAGTCACAGCACTAGCAGTAGGATCGTGTCACAGGAGGTGGAGATCACACCGGTGGGTGAGGCATTGTACTGGTAGGCAGTCACAGCACCAGCAGGAGGATCGTGTCAAAGGAGGTGGAGATCACACCAGTAGGTGGGGCATTGCACTGGTAGGCAGTCACAGCACCAGCAGGATCATGTCACAGGAGGTGGAGATCCAGTGGTGCAAGTGGGCGGGTACGGGTGGGTACGGCGTACCCGTAAGAATTTAGCCGTGGGTACGCCGTACCCACACCGACGGGCCGCCGCTCCTCTTCCTTCCCTCCCTCCCCCACGCCGCACCGCCGCACCGCTGCACACGCCGCAACGCCGCTGATGTGAGGGCAGGAGAGGCAGGAGCGTGCAGCCTGCGCCTCTCGTTCCCCTCAGTCTCCGGTGGGTGTTTCAGTTTACTTCAGCGCCGATCCGTGAGCCAATCAGAGCTCGCACCCGCGAGCTCTGATTGGCTCACGGATCGGCGCTGAATTAAACTGAGACACCCGCCGGAGACTGAGGGGAACGAGAGGCGCAGGCTGCACTCTCCTTCCCTCACATGACAGACAGGAGGACAGCGACGGCAGCGGCAGCGGTGAGTAGGGGAGGGGGGCATGTTATACCTGGCACTGGGGGGGCATGTATACCTGGCACTGGGGGCATATCTGGCACAGGGGGGCATATATACCTGGCACTGGGGGATATCTGGCACTGGGGGGGCATGTTATACCTGGCACTGGGGGATATCTGGCACTGGGGGCATATCTGGCACAGGGGGGGTATATATACCTGGCACTGGGGGATATCTGGCACAGGGGGGCATGTATACCTGGCACTGGGGGCATATCTGGCACAGGGGGGCATATATACCTGGCACTGGGGGCATATCTGGCACAGGGGGGCATATATACCTGGCAATGGGGGATATCTGGCACAGGGGGGCATGTATACCTGGCACTGGGGGCATATCTGGCACAGGGGGGCATATATACCAGGCACTGGGGGATATCTGGCACAGGGGGGCATGTATACCTGGCACTGGGGGATATCTGGCACTGGGGGGGCATGTTATACCTGGCACTGGGGGATATCTGGCACTGGGGGGGCATGTTATACCTGGCACTGGGGGATATCTGGCACTGGGGGGCATGTATACCTGGCACTGGGGGATATCTGGCACTGGGGGGGCATGTATACCTGGCACTGGGGGATATCTGGCACTGGGGGCATATCTAGCACAGGGGGGCATATATACCTGGCACTGGGGGATATCTGGCACTGGGGGGGCATGTTATACCTGGCACTGGGGGATATCTGGCACTGGGGGGGCATGTATACCTGGCACTGGGGGATATCTGGCAATGGGGGATATCTGGCACAGGGGGGCATGTATACCTGGCACTGGGGGCATATCTGGCACAGGGGGGCATATATACCAGGCACTGGGGGATATCTGGCACATGGGGGGCATGTATACCTGGCACTGGGGGATATCTGGCACTGGGGGGGCATGTTATACCTGGCACTGGGGGATATCTGGCACTGGGGGGGCATGTTATACCTGGCACTGGGGGATATCTGGCACTGGGGGGCATGTATACCTGGCACTGGGGGATATCTGGCACTGGGGGGGCATGTATACCTGGCACTGGGGGATATCTGGCACTGGGGGCATATCTAGCACAGGGGGGCATATATACCTGGCACTGGGGGATATCTGGCACTGGGGGGGCATGTTATACCTGGCACTGGGGGATATCTGGCACTGGGGGGGCATGTATACCTGGCACTGGGGGATATCTGGCACTGGGGGCATATCTGGCACAGGGGGGCATATATACCTGGCACTGGGGGATATCTGGCACAGGGGGGCATGTATACCTGGCACTGGGGGATATCTGGCACTGGGGGCATATCTGGCACTGTAGGGGCATTTCTGTATCTGGCACGGGGGCAATGTATATCTGACACAGTGGGGGCATTTGTGTATCTAGCACTGTGGGGCAATGTGTATCTGACACTGTGAGGCAATGTATGGCACTCTGGGGGCATTTCTGTATCTGGCACTGTGGGGCAATGTGTATCTGGCACTGTGGGGCAATGTGTATCTGGCACTCTGGGGACATTTGTGTATCTGGCACTGTGGGGCAATGTGCATCTGGCACTGTGGGGCAATGTGTATCTGGCACTCTGGGGACATTTGTGTATCTGGCACTGTGGGGCAATGTGCATCTGGCACTGTGGGGCAATGTGTATCTGGCACTGTGAGGCAATGTGTATCTGACGCTCTGGGGACATTTGTGTATCTGGCACTCTGGGGACATTTGTGTATCTGGCACTGTGGGGCAATGTGTATCTGGCACTGTGGGGTTATATGTATCTGGCACTGTGGGGCAATGTATATCTAGCACTGTGGGGCAACGTGTATCTGACACTATTGGGGTCATACGTGTATCTGCCCCTCCCCCATATGTGTACCACGCCCCCATTTTCATTGGCCACGCCCCATGTGGCATTTGGCCACACCCATTTTTTTTGCGCGCGCACACAGTACCCGTAAGACATTTTTTTTACTTGCACCACTGTGGAGATCACAACAATAGGTGAGGCATCGTACTGGTAGACAGTCACAGCATCAATAGGAGGATCGTGTCAAAGGAGGTGAAGATCACACCAGTAGGTGAGGCATTGCACTGGTAGGCAGTCACAGCACCAGCAGGAGGATCCTGTCGAAGGAGGTGGAGATCACACAGTGGGTGAGGCATTGTACTGGTAGGCAGTCACAGCACCAGCAGTAGGATCGTGTCACAGGAGGTGGAGATCACACCAGTGGGTGAGGTATTGTACTGGTAGGCAGTCACAGCACCAACAGTAGGATCGTGTCACAGGAGGTGGAGATCACACCAGTGGGTGAGGCATTGTACTGGTAGGCAGTCACAGCACCTATGGTAGCTACACCCCTTTATATAACCCACAGACATCTCCATGCTATATTTTCAAAAGTATGTTGATTTCTGCCTGCTGATCCCTGTGAACTATAACTCTTGATCTCTATTCACACCAATGTATATTTTAGCAGTGTATGGAGAGAGTATTGACTGCATAGGAGAGAAAAGAGTTAAACATCTGGGGAGGGGTGGACCTAGCTGTGAGGAAAGTACAGCCTTCTTTAGGGGGAGGGCTTGATATATATAGGGAAGGTGAGGCCATCTTAAGTCTCTTGGTGATTTGCTTTCCCACCCTCCCGCCCTGGTAGTTGGAAATTTTGGCACGTGGTGCTTTGGCTCTAAGTTGTTGGCTGTTTTCGTTGGCTATTTATTGGCGGAAAAGAACGGCAGTTTTGGATTGTAGGGAAAACTGTAGTGTTTTACAGTTTGTTGTGGTTTAGGTGCACTCACCTCCATCGACTTATGGCCGCTTGACCACCCGTCCGGGAAGGCAGCGGCAGGGCACCCAGGAGCGGTGGGTAGTCACTGTGGGGGTTGAGTTGTCACCTATTACCGGTTTATGGTAAATTTTTAGTAAATTTATAGGGTTAAGTTATTTAAGGTTAATTTAGATTAATTGAGCCGTTCTTTTGGGCCGCCACCATATGCCAGCTGGAGCGGCATATTAAATAATTTCTTTATTACAGGTTTCCTAATGGTTAGGGACAAATAAATAGCTAGCAATTTTCTGCCAAAATTCAAGTCTCAGTGTCGTTATTTCTGGTTCTTGGTTATGAAGGTTTTACTTTCAAAGAAAGGGGTCCACCAAATATCACTAAGATGTTTAGTAATTGTATTTGTAGAATATTAGTACTTGCTTATAGCTGATGTTCTCTCTTGTATTGATGTTGGTCAGTGGAGTGGAGTTTATTAGCATACATGGCCTGGTGTTTACTTAACACAGGGTAATATAATTCCTTTGATTTGATGTCCAATTAGCTTCAGCTGAAGCCTTTGTAAATTAGAACTAGTATATGTTTGCATTCAGTTATGGGGCAGTTGTCTGCGGGGGCAGTTGTCTGAAGTTTGGAAATTACAAAGTTAGGAAATTTTAAAAAGAACAGTTAAACCAACAGTTGAACAAACATTGAAAAACATTGGAAAGCAGGTAAATCTACCATTTAACTAACAATTTCCATAAGCATTTTCCTATCTATACTTTTCTCTTTATAAACACCATGCTCCACAAACTGATTTTCCTCATAGCACTTCATGGTATCCTCTATAAAATGACATCGTCCTTCACTATTCCTGTTATTTATCGCTCTGTACACATTGCAGCCTCATTAATCCCTCTTATTAACACTCATGAGCTTTTAACCTATCTATGTAAACTAACTGTCACATCCTCTACCTGTCACCATAAACTATCACACACCTCCCCCAACTATACCTATCTCTCTCTTCTTCTGCTTCTACTTGCTGGTGACATATCCCCAAATCCAGGTCCCATCCACATACCACGCTCACATTCAGCTGATTCACAACAGAATATAAAATCAACAAACCTTATCAACATCACTTGTCTCCCATCTACCTCCAAGTCACTAAAATGTGCTTTATTGAATGCACGCTCTGTTTGCAACAAATTAACAGCTATTCATGACCTTTTCATAGCAAAAAAATTCAATATGTTCGCTATAACAGAAACCTGGCTCAGACAATCAGAAACTGCCTCCCCTGCAGCACTGTCACATGGTGGCCTCCACTTCACACACACCCCCAGGCCTGGTAACCTCAAAGGAGGGGGTGTTGGAATATTACTATCCAAATGTTACACGCACATTGTTTTACCACCTGTTCCCTCACTCACATTTACATCCTTTGAGGTACACTCTATTAGGATTTTCACCCCTTTCTCTCTGCGTGTTGCAGCTATCTATCGCCCACCTGGGCAACCCAAAAAGTTTCTGGAAGAATTTTCTGCATGGCTCCCTCACTTTCTTTCCTCTGACATCTCCACCATCATTATGGGTGATTTCAATCTCTCTATTGACAGTCCACAATCTCCCCATGCCTCTAAACTACTCTCTCTAACCTCCTCTCTTGGCCTCTCCCAATGGACTGACTCCCCTACTCATCAGGAGGGCCACTGCCTTGATCTTGTATTCACCAGACTATGCTCTGTTTCTGAACTCACTAACACTCCTTTCCCTCTCTCAGATCACAACCTTATCACATGCATGCTCTCCTCCATTACTTCAAACTCAATGACCATAAAGTCTACAAGGACACCTCTTACCCGCAGAAATATTAACGCTATTAATTTTCAACAACTATCTACCTCTCTGCAACCACTGCTTTCACCAATTTCTACATTCACCTCTCCAGAGACCGCTGTGTCACACCTTAACCAAACTCTAGTAACAGCACTTGATGAAGTGGCTCCAGCTACCCATCACACTCCACGTAGACTTAGATGTCAACCGTGGCACTCTAAATACACTAGACACTTACAAAAACTCTCACGAAAAGTTGAACGCCAGTGGCGTAAATCTCGTAGTTCAAGTGACTTTCTCACATATAAGACCACCTACCACTCTTATCGTACTGCTCTGGAAACTGCCAAACAAACATATTTTCAATCTCTCATCTCTGCTCAAGCCTCTAACCCCAAGCGACTTTTTAATACATTTAAATCACATCTTGTCCCTCCCTCACCTAACCCACCAGCCACTGTCAGTGCGCAAGATCTTGCTTCCTATTTCAAGGACAAGATTGACAAGATCCGAAATGAAATGGTATGCTCTTCCACAGCAAGTGACCTGCTCAATTTCCTGCCTGAACCCTCTAACACCTTCTCTTCCTTTGATCCTACAAATGAAGATGAAGTATCTGCACTCTTTTCATCTGCCTACTCTAATACCTCTCCCCTTGACTCTATACCCTCACAAATTAGTAAAGCTCTGTCTACTGTGCTCATCCCAACCTTAACAAAAATCTGTAATCTCTCCCTGTCTACTGGTATCTTTCCTTCTCTATACAAGCATGCAGTGATTACTCCCATTCTGAAAAAACACAACTCTGACCCGAACGCTCTCTCTAACTACCGTCCCATCTCTCAGCTCCCATGCCCCTCCAAGCTACTGGAGAGACTTGCCTACACTCGCCTCACACACTTTCTTAACTCACACAGCCTACTGGACCCACTTCAGTCAGGATTTCGTGCTCAACACTCCACAGAGACAGCACTGACTAAGGTAGTGAATGATTTGGTCACTGCTAAATCTAAAGGACATTTCTCTCTACTTATTCTCCTTGATCTCTCTGCTGCTTTTGACACTGTTGACCACTCTCTTCTCATACAAACACTACAATCCCTAGGTATTCAGGACACAGCCCTTTCTTGGTTCTCATCCTACCTATCTAATCGCTCCTTCAGTGTTCGTTTCTCTGATTCCACCTCTCCTTCGCTACCTCTCTCAGTTGGAGTACCGCAAGGCTCAGTCCTAGGTCCTCTGCTTTTCTCTATCTATACCACATCTCTTGGCAAACTAATCAACTCTTTCGGATTTCAGTACCATCTGTATGCGGATGATACTCAAATCTACCTATCCTCCCCTGATTTGTCACCATCTGTATTGGGCCGTGTCACTGCATGCCTTTCTGCCATTTCATCTTGGATGACATCTCGCCACCTCAAACTTAATATTTCCAAAACAGAATTAATTATATTTCCACCGGCCAATAGTAGTTTCCAACCTGATATCTCTATCACTGTTGAGAACTCTGCAATCACCCCTACCCCACAAGCTCGCTGCCTAGGTGTCATTCTTGACTCTGAACTGTCCTTTGTTACCTCCTTTGTTACCCACATTCAATCTGTCTCAAGATCATGTTACATACATCTAAGAAACATATCCAAAATACGCCCTTATCTTACACAAGACACAGCAAAAACTCTAATCCATGCTCTCATTATCTCCCGCATTGATTATTGTAATAGTCTCCTGACCGGTCTTCCCAAACATAGGCTCTCACCACTACAATCCATTTTGAATGCAGCTACGAGACTAATCTTCCTTGCCAGACGTTCATCGTCTGCAGATCCGCTCTGTCAGTCCCTCCATTGGTTACCGGTATTCTACCGTATTAAATATAAAATACTTTTACTCACATACAAGGCTATTAACCAAACTGCACCAACATACATCTCTTCACTCATCTCAAAATATCTCCCTACCCGACCTCTCCACTCTGCACAAGATCTACGTCTCTCATCCACACGCATTACTTGTTCACACTCAAAATTACAGGACTTTATCCGGGCTTCACCCACTCTGTGGAATGCCCTCCCACGCACAGTAAGACTCGCCTCTAGTCTCCAAACCTTTAAATGTTCCCTGAAAACTCACCTCTTCAGACAAGCCTATCAAATTCCAGACCCACCGACATAACCTTCAGTGCTTCCCTATCTAATTACATCCTCTGTAGAATATTCATAACATCACATATCTTGTCTTTCTTTAGTCTCACACCCTCCTGACACTTAGATAACTTTGTGGGGTATCATCATACAACCCATTAAGAACCTAGCAATCTGGTGGACCATTATGCAATAGGTAGCATCTATCCTTGTGTATCTATGCCTATTTCCCTATAGATTGTAAGCTTGCGAGCAGGGCCTTCCTACCTCTGTCTGTCTGTTTTTACCCAGTTTTGTTCTATTACTGTTGTTCTAATTGTAAAGCGCAACGGAATATGCTGCGCTATATAAGAAACTGTTAATAAATAAATAAATAAATAATAAACACATGTAACTGTGACAGGGAAGGTGGCCTCTCTCAGCTGTGGGCCCCATAGTAGCTGCCAGGGGCAGATTGGGATCGAAACACCAGCCCGGGGAAATTTATGGAAGCAGCCCTAATGAGGGCGGATTCTGTTGAGGGGGAGGGGCCTGTCAAGAGGGCGGAGTCATTCCTCAGAGGTCCTGATTCCGAGATAGCCACAGTTGGGGCCTCCTTTGCTTTACGTTATGCTATTGTTTACCTGTGACTGTGGCCCTTATTCTGAGTTGACCGCTTGCTAGCTACTTTTAGCAGCCGTGCAAATGCATTGTCGTTACCCACGGGGGAGTGTATTTTCGCTTTGCAAGTGTGTAATCGCATGTGCAGCCGTGCGACACGAACACATTTTGTGTAAAACAAGACCAGCCCTGTAGTTACTTATCATGCGCGATGATTCTAGCGACGGAGCTCTCGGAATTGACGTCAGATACCCGCCCTGCAAACACCTGGACACTCCCAGAAAACGGTCAGTTGCCACCCACAAACTCCCTCTTCCTGTTAATTTCCTTGCGATCGACTGTGCAAATGGATTCGTCTCTAAAAGCATTGCACAACAATGATGCTCTTTGTACCTGTACAACGCGCATGCGCATTGCGGCGCATACGCATGCGCAGTTTTGCAGTTTTTTTATCGGCAGCGAGCGATCATCTCGGTATGACCCCCTTTATGCATATGCTGCTACAATACCCTTCCCTGATGCACATCTGTACGTCTGAATATACAAGGACTGATATGACCACTTTCAGTGTCTACTGACACTGCAGTCACGCCTTTAATCTACTTCTGATTTTATTGATTTTTCATTCTACAAACACCTTTTTTTAACCTTTTATGTTTCAAAGTACAGGGAGGAGGAGCACACACTACATATAGCACAGTACAGGGAGGGAACACACACTACATACAGCACAGTACAGGGAGGAGGAGCACACACTACATGCAGCACAGTACAGGGAGGGAGCACACACTACATACGGCACAGTACAGGGAGGAGGAGCACACACTACATGCAGCACAGTACAGGGAGGGAGCACACACTACATACAGCACAGTACAGGGAGGGAGCACACACTACATGCAGCACAGTACAGGGAGGGAACACACACTACATACAGCACAGTACAGGGAGGAGAAGCACACACTACATGCAGCACAGTACAGGGAGGGAGCACACACTACATACGGCACAGTACAGGGAGGAGGAGCACACACTACATGCAGCACAGTACAGGGAGGGAGCACACACACTACATACAGCACAGTACAGGGAGGGAGCACACACTACATACAGCACAGTACAGGGAGGGAGCACACACTACATACAGCACAGTACAGGGAGGGGGAGCACACACTACATACAGTACAGTACAGGGAGGGAGCACACACACTACATACAGCACAGTACAGGGAGGGAGCACACACTACATACAGCACAGTACAGGGAGGGAGCACACACTACATACAGCACAGTACAGGGAGGGGGAGCACACACTACATGCAGCACAGTACAGGGAGGGAGCACACACTACATACGGCACCGTACAGGGAGGAGGAGCACACACTACATACAGTACAGTACAGGGAGGGAGCACACACTACATACAGCACAGAACAGGGAGGGAGCACACACAAGTAGTGAAACACAGACACAGGGGACCAGCGCAGCAGAATCTGTCCCAGTGGCCAATCCGCCCCTGATTACATACATAGCCACCATATTACATACATAGCCACCACATTATTAGTATTACATGAATAGAATTACATGAATAGAAACACATTATACAAATAGCACTGCATTACACGTATAGCACCACATTACATGTATAGCACTGCACGTAGCCACCGCATTTCATACATAGACACCGAATAAATAGGTCCATCATCATGGGCAGACATTGGGCAGCTATAGGGCTGAAGGACGTTGCATTAGAGATTATCCCAGGGCTGGCTGTGAGTGCTGCCTGGTCAGCTGGCATCCTGAGAACAAAGTACATCCTGCTCCTGTCAAGTCCCCAAACCATACACTGTGACCGGGGACACCCTAACCTTTACACTAACATGATAATGCAAATAATGTAATTAAAAATAACCTCTCTGCCGGGTCCCCTTCAGTGCTCAGTCGCCGCTCTGGCCAGTTCAGTGAGAGTGCGGGGGCTGGGGTGGCAGCAGGTGCAGTGAACCCGGCTCCGATCATCGCTTTGCTGCTGCTCCTGCGCCGGGCTTGTCGAAGAGACCTTTGGCCGGGGGCCAGGGAGAGGATGCTGCTGGGCTGGTTAACTTTCTCAAGGTCCCCCATTGGTAGAACAGCATCACCACTTTTCACGGCTAGCGGCACCTGGAAGTGCCCGCTAGCCTAACTTCTGGATTGCATTCCAATGAACCACAAGTGCTGGAAGCAGTATGAGCCAGCCCAGCCTGAGTGTGAATCGGCTGAGGGAGATATGGAACCATTAGGGCTGCTTCCATAAATTACAAGTGTAATGCCTCAGCTACTGGTGTGATCTCCATCTCCATGATTCTCCTGCAGGTGCTGTGACTGCCTACCAGTACAATGCCTCACCCACCGGTGTGATCACCTTCTGTGACACAATACTCCTGCTGGTGCTGTTGTTACTGCCTACCAGTGCAATACCCCACCTACTGGTGTGATCTCCACCTCCTGTGACATGATCCTCCTGCTGGTGCTGTGACTGCCTACCAGTACAATGCCTCAGCTACTGGTGTGATCTCCACCTCCTGTGACACTATCCTACTGCTGGTGTTTTGCGGCGCATACGCATGCGCAGTTTTGCAGTTTTTTTATCGGCAGCGAGCGATCATCTCGGAATGACCCCCTTTATGCATATGCTGCTACAATTCCCTTCCCTGGTGCACATCTGTACGTCTGAATATACAAGGACTGATATGACCACTTTCAGTGTATACTGACACTGCAGTCACGCCTTTAATCTACTTCTGATTTTATTGATTTTTCATTCTACAAACCACTTTTTTTAACCTTATATGTTTCAAAGTACGGGGAGGAGGAGCACACACTACATACAGCACAGTACAGGGAGGGAGCACACACTACATACAGCACAGTACAGGGAGGGAGCACATACTACATACAGCACAGTACAGGGAGGGAGCACACACTACATACAGCACAGTACAGGGAGGGGGAGCACACACTACATACAGCACAGTACAGGTAGGTAGCACACACTACATACCAGGGACGTGCGGTGAGCATTTCACAGTACAGGGAGGGAGCACACACTACATACAGCACAGTACAGGGAGGAGGAGCACACACTACATACAGCACAGTACAGGGAGGGAACACACACTACATACAGCACAGTACAGGGAGGGAGCACACACTGCATACAGCACAGTACAGAGAGGGGGAGCACATACTACATACAGCACAGTACAGGGAGGGAACACACACTACATACAGCACATTACAGGTAGGTAGCACACACTACATACAGCACAGTACAGGGAGGGAGCACACACTACATACAGTACAGGGAGGGGGAGCACACACTACATACGGCACAGTACAGGGAGGGAACACACACTACATACAGCACAGTACAGGGAGGGGGAGCACACACTACATACAGCACAGTACAGGGAGGAGGAGCACACACTACATACAGCACAGTACAGGGAGGGAGCACACACTACATACAGCACAGCACAGGTTGGTAGCACACACTACATACAGCACAGTACAGGGAGGAGGAGCACACACTACATACAGTACAGGGAGGAGGAGCACACACTACATACAGCACAGTACAGGGAGGGAGCACACACTACATACAGCACAGGGAGGGAGCACACACAAGTAGTGAAACACAGACACAGGGGACCAACGCAGCAGAATCTGTCCCAGTGGCCAATCCGCCCCTGATTACATACATAGCCACCATATTTCATGCATAGCCACCACATTATTACATGAATAGCACCACATTATACAAATAGCACTCCATTACACGTATAGCACCGCATTACGGGGGTCATTCTGAGTTGATCGTAGCTGTGCTAAATGTAGCACAGCTACAATGATTCACACTGACATGAAGGGGGACGCCCAGCACAGGGCTAGTCCGCCCCAAATGTCAGTGCCGGTCCCCCCCTGCAGAAGTGCACTTCAAGAGTAGCTCCAGACCAGCGCAGCTTTAGCGTGCTGGCTGGGAGCTACTCGTCGCTTACCGGCCCGCAGCGGCTGCGTGTGACATCATGCAGCTGCCGCGGCCTGCCCCCCCCCCCCCAACGGTCCGGCCACGCCTGCGTTGGCCGGACCGCGCCGCCGCCCAGCCCCCTCCCGCCCAGCGACCGCCTCTGCCTCAGAGGAGATTGCTAGGCAATGAAAAGCTGGCATGCGCTGGCGCATGCGCAGTTCCGACCCAATCGCTGTGAGAAACTGCAGCGATCGGGTCAGAATGACCCCCTACATGTATAGCACTACACGTATAGCACTGCATTACACAAATAGCACCACATAACACGAATAGCACAACATTACAGGTATAGCACCGCACTAACACGTATATCACCGCATTATATGACTAGCACCACATTACATATGTAGCCACCACATTTCATACGTAGACACCGCAAAAATAGGCCCATCATCATGGACAGACATTGGGCAGCTATAGGGCTGAAGGACGTTGCACCAGAGATTGTCCCAGGGCTGGCTGTGAGCTGGCATCCTGAGAACAAAGTACATCCTGCTCCTGTCCAGTCCCCAAACCATACACTGTGACCGGGGACACCCTAACCCTTACACTAACATGATAATGCAAATAATGTAATTCAAAATAACCGCTCTGCCGGGTCCCCTCCAGTGCTCAGTCACCGCTCTGTGCGGGGGCTGGGGTGGCAGCGGGTGTTGTGAACCTGGCTCCGACCATCGCTTTGCTGCTGCTCCTGGGCCGGGCTAGTTGAAGAGACCTTTGGCCGGGGCCCAGGGACAGGATGCTGCTGGGCTGGTTAACTTTCTCATGCTCCCCCATTGGTAGAACAGCATCACCACTTTTCACGGCTAGCGGCACCTGGAAGTGCCCGCTAGCCTAACTTCTGGATTGCATTTCAATGAACTACAAGTACTGGAAGCAGTGTGAGCCAGCCCAGCCTGACCAGCCCATCGGAATCTGTCATGGTGTCCTGGTGGGCAGTGGGGTAACTTAGAGTTTTCGGAGCCCAGGGCAAGATGAAGAGTGCCCCCCCCCCAAAAAAAAACCCACATAAAAAGTAGTATGTGCGCGCGCCCCAAAAAAATGGGTGTGGCCATGCTCCAGAAGGGGTGTGGCCACTGAAAACGGGGCATGCCAACATGACTATCACCTACCCCCCTGTGTCGCCTCTCAGCACACTATCACCTACCCCTTTTGTCGTCTCTCAGCACACCTTCATTCAATTTTTGCACAGTATGCATGCAGAGTCCCGTTTTTACACAGTGCCAGATACACAATTGCCCCACAGTGCCAGATACACAATTGCCCCACAGTGCCAGATACACAGTGCCCCACAGTGCCAGATACACAATTGCCCCACAGTGCCAGATACACAATTGCCCCACAGTGCCAGATACACAGTGCCCCACAGTGTCCGATACATATTGCCCCACAGTGTCAGATACATATTGCCCCACAGTGCCAGATACAATGCCCCACAGTGCCAGATACATGCCCCACAGTGCCAGATACATGCCTCACAGTGCCAGATACAATGCTCCACAGTGCCAGATACAATGCCCCACAGTGCCAGATACATACCCCACAGTGCCAGATACAATGCCCCACAGTGCCAGATACATGACCCACAGTGCCAGATACAATGCCCCACAGTGCCAGATACATGCCCCACAGTGCCAGTTACATGCCCCATAGTGCCAGTTACAATGCCCCACAGTGCCAGATACATGCCCCACAGTGCCAGATACATGCCCCACAGTGCCAGTTACAATGCCTCAAAGTGCCAGACACATGCCCCACAGTGCCAGTTACAAGACTCCCCCGCTTACTTCAGTCAGGATTCAGGAATGTCAGTCACCGCTGCGCTGCCCTCAGCTATGTGAGGGGAGGAGAGCGCAGCGCCTCTCCTGCCCCTCAACGCTCCAGGTCTCCAGTGGCGGCTATCTTAAATGTGGCGCCGGTTCGTTAGCAGTCAGAGCTCGCGGACCAGCAGCCAATCAGGAGCCGATCCGCAAGCTCTGATTGGCTTACGCCGTGGAGACCGGACACAGGGACAGTCACGCAGCGCCGCTGGCAGTGCGGCAGCGGCAGTGAGGACATTGAGGGGCAGGAGAGATGCATCGCTCTCCCCCCCTCACATTGCAGCGTGACGGGGCGGGTGGGCATGATGCCCTGGCCGGCGGCGGCGCCCCCCTCTGCTGGGCCTGCCAAGGCGCCCAGGGCACGTGCCCCACTCACCCTGCCTTACGCCTCTGCTGGTCGGCCAATCCGCCCCTGCCCACAAGTGAAGATGAAGTGTCAACACTCTCCTCAGCCTGCTACTCTACTACCTCTCCTCTTGAGCCTATACCCTCACAAGTAAGTACATCTGTCTCCTGTGCTCGTCCCAACCTTAACTAACATCTGTAATCTCTCTCTCACTCTACTGGTATCTTTCCTTCACTGTTCAAGCATGCACTGATTACTCCCATTCTGAAAAAAAAAAGAATTCTGACCCTAACACTCTCTCAAACTACTGTCCCATCTCTCAGCTGCCATGCCTCTCCAAGCTACTTGAGAGACTTGCCTACACTCGCCTCACACACTTTCTTAAATCACACAATTTATTTGACCCTCTTCAGTCAGGCTTTCGTTCCCAACACTCCACAGAGACAGCACTGACTAAAGTAGTGAATGATCTAGTCACTGCAAAGTTCAAAGGCCATTACTCACCATTTATTCTTCTAAATCTCTCTGCTGCTTTTGACACTGTTGACCATTCTCTTCTCATACAAACACTACAATCCCTAGGTCTTAAAGACACAGTCCTCTCTTTGTTCCTATCCTACCTATCCTAACTATCTAATCGCTCCTACAGTGTTCGCTTCTCTGAATCTACCTCCTCTTTGCTACCTCTTTCAGTTGGAGTACCACAAGGCTTGGTCTTAGGTCTTCTGCTTTTCTCAATCTACACCTCATCTCTTGGTAAATTAATCAGCTCTTTTGTATTTCAGTATCATCTGTACGAAGATGATACTCAAATCTACCTATCCTCCCCTGATTTGTCGCAATCTGTATTGGTCAGGGTCACTGAATGCCTTTCTGCTGTTTCATCTTGGATGTCATCTCGCCACCTCAAACTTAATATTTCCAAAGCAGAGCTACTTATATTTCCACCGGCCAATAGTAGGTACCTACCTGATATCTCTATCACTGTTGAGAACTCAACAATCAATCCTAACCCACAAGCTCGCTGCCTAGGTGTCAGACTCAGAACTGTCTTTTTCTACCCACATTCAATCTGTCTCAAGATCATGTTATATCATCTAAAAAACATATCCAAAATCCGACCATACCTTACGTAAGACACTTCAAAAACTTTCATCCATGCTCTCATTATCTGCTGCATTGATTATTCCAATAGTCTTCTTACTGGTCGTACCAAAAAGAGACTCGCACCACTACAATCCATTCTGAATGCAGCTGCGAGGCTAATATTTCTTGCCAGACGTTCATTGTCTGCAGAACCACTCTGTCAGTCCCTCCATTGGTTGCCTGTATTCTACCATATTCAATATACAATACTTTTACTCACACATAAGGCCAGGGTATGGGTCATTAGGTCGACAAGACTTAGGTCGACAGTCATTAGGTCGACCACTATTGGTCGACATGCATTAGGTCGACAGGGTCACTAGGTGGACATGGTCATTAGATCAACAAGACTTAGGTCGACAGTCATTAGGTCGACCACTATTGGTCGACATGCATTAGGTCGACAGGGTCACTAGGTGGACATGGTCATTAGGCTGACATGAACAAGGTCGACATGGAAAAAGGTTGACATGAGTTTTTTTATTTTTTTTGTGTCATTTTCTTCGTAAAGTGATGGGGAACCCCAATTAGTGCACCGTGTCCCCTTGCATGGCTCGCTTCATTCGCCATGCTTCGGGCAGGTTACCGTTCCCAATTGTAGTCTACGTGGATCGTAAGGTATGAAAAAGTTTAAAAAAAAATGTGAAACACTCATGTCAACCTTTTTCCATGTCGACCTAATGACCATGTCGACCAAGTGACCCTGTTGACCTAATGCATGTCGACCAATAGTGGTCGACCTAATGACTGTCGACCTAAGTCTTGTTGACCTAAGGCCATTAACCAAACTACACCAATGTACATCTCTTCGCTCATCTCAAAATATCTCCCAACCCGACCTCTCCGCACTTCACATGATCTACGTCTCTCATCCACACTCATTACTTGCTCCCATGCACGATTGCAGGACTTTCTTCGGGCTGCACCCACTCTGTGGAATGCTCCACCATGCACAATAAGACTCTCCCGCAGTCTCCAAACCTTCAAATGTTCCCTGAAAACTCACCTCTTCAGGCTAGCTTATCACATTCCAGAACCGCTCACTCAACCTTCATAAGCTTTCCTATCTGATTATATCCCCACTGTACAGTCCGCACATATCTTCCACATATTTTCTCTTTCTTCACTTTCCCTTCTTTCTGACCATGGGCCCTCATTCCGAGTCGTTCGCTCGGTATTTTTCATCGCATCGCAGTGAAATTCCGCTAAGTGCGCATGCGCAATATTCGCACTGCGACTGCGCCAAGTATCTTTGCTATGAAGATAGTATTTTTACTCACGGCTTTTTCATCGCTCCAGCGATCGTAATGTGATTGACAGGAAATGGGTGTTACTGGGCGGAAACAGGCCGTTTTATGGGAGTGTGGCTGAAAACGCTACCGTTTCCGGAAAAAACGCAGGAGTGGCCGGAGAAACGGGGGAGTGGTTGGGCGAACGCTGGGTGTGTTTGTGACGTCAAACCAGGAACGACAAGCACTGAACTGATCGCACAGGCAGAGTAAGTCTGGAGCAACTCTAAAACTGCTAAGTAGTTTGTGAGCGCAATATTGCGAATACATCGGTCGCAATTTTAAGATGCTAAGATACACTCCCAGTAGGCGGCGGCTTAGCGTGTGTAACTCTGCTAAATTCGCCTTGCGACCGATCAACTCGGAATGAGGGCCATGGTTCATCATTGCTGTGATGTGATATCATGCAACCCACCTAGAACCTTTCCAATCTGGTGGACAAATATGCAATAGTGCCTTTCCTTGTGTATCAATGCCTATTTCCCTAGAGATTGTAAGCTTGCGAGCAGGGCCTTTCTACCTCTATGACTGTTTGTTTATTACCCAGTTTTGTTTTATCATTGTGTCTGATTGTAAAGTGCAACGGAATTTGCTGTGCTATATAAGAAACTGTTAATAAATAACTAAATGTCACACATGGTCACTATGGGCATGATTCATAGATGGACTCAATGGCGATTTTGTATGCAGTAGAGCATTTTTTTATGCTGCCCATGCGTTAGAGTCACAGTGCACATGTGCCCTATGTATTGAGCCCGGTCTCAGACTTCCAGGGGCATATTATGTTAAAAATATAAAAAAGAGCTGAAAAAAATATAACAAAACGGTTTAAAGATAAAAAAATATAACTATTGTAAAATTCATTAAACTAGAAAAATGCTTTACTAGAATAATAAATATTTTTTGTGCTTTACTGCTCCTGCTATCACCATCCTGAGTCTGCGATGGCAATAGCATGAGAGAACAGATGGCTGTATAGGTACGATCGTCCTTCTTTAAAATGTGCTAAGGAACTTCCCCGTACTTTCAATGTGGAAGATATTGGAAAATAACTACGGTACCTCGGGTGAAAATAGACATTATTCAATTTTCCATAGTTGACAGTTATCATTAGTTTCAAGAGGCAGTCAGTGGCGCATGCAGGGGGTGGTTTCTCAGCACCCAGAAACCCCCCCTGACAAAAAAAATATTTTTTTTGCTGCTTCACGGACCACAATTTAAGCTCCACCCTCCCGTGGTTAGACTCCGCCCCTTTAAAGACCCGCGGGTTGTGGAGCAGATTCTTCCTGGCTGCTATTTGTCTTCTAGCTGTGGCTCCCCCTGATCTCCACCTCCGTCCCTCCACTATCCAAGACTCCAGAGATGAATCTTGTTAATGGCTGTCTGGCATCCTCTGCAGCCTGCTGTCTTCCTGGTGGCACTTGTAAGTGCTTAAAAAAGTTGACTTTATTTTAATTATGGTATATATATATATATATATATATATATATATACAGTGGTCGAAGTGGGGCGGTATACGGCGGTATGGTATACCGCCACTTCTTCCACTGACCCGGAAATGAGCCCAGAAAGTGCAGCAGGAGGCGAGGGAAGTGGCCATCCTGCTGCACATGGTGCTCCCCGTCCCTGCGCGGCGGCCGGCGGCTATGTAGAGCGCTGTATTAGCTCACAGCCGCTCACCACTGCCAGGCGCCCGCGCACGCCGCTCACCATCCGCCCGCTGCTCCCGCTCACCAGCCGGCCGCCGGCCCCGCTCACCAGCCGGCCGCCGTCCCCGCTCACCAGCCGCCCGGTGCCAACTCACTGCTGCCAGCAACAAATAAGGTAATGTTCCCCTGCTGTCACCTCTCTCCCTGCTGTTCCTGTCGTCACTGTCCCTGTCGTCACCCTCCCTGTGGTCACTCTCCCTGTCGTCACAGTCGTCACTCTCACTGTCATCACTCTCCCTGTCGTCACTGTCGTCACTCTCCCTGTCGTCACTCTCCCTGTCGTTACTGTCGTCACTGTCGTCACTCTCCCTGTCGTCACTCTCCCTCTGTCGTCACTCTCTCCCTGACGTCACTGTCGTCACTCTCTCCCTGTCGTCACTCTCTCCCCCGTGTCTCTCTCTCTGTCGTCACTTTCTCTCCGTGTCGTCACTCTCCCTGTCGTCACTCTCCCTGTCGTCACTGTCGTCACTCTCTCCCTGTCGTCAATGTCGTCACTCTCTCCGTCGTCACTGTCGTCACTCTCTCCCTGTCGTCACTCTCCCTGTAGTCACTCTGCCTGTCGTCACTCTACCTCTGTCGTCACTCTCCCTATCGTCACTCTCTCTCCCCCTGTCTCTCCCCCTGCCTCTCTCCCTGTTGTCACTGTCTCTCCCTGTCGTCACTGTCTCTCTCTGTCGTCACTCTCTCTGTTGTCACTCTCTCTGTCGTCACTCTCTCTGTCGTCACTCTATCGCTGTCATCACTCTATCGCTGTCGTCACTCTATCCCTGTCATCACTGTCGTCTCTCTCTCCCTGTCGTCACTGTCGTCTCTCTCCCTGTCGTCACTGTCATCACTCTCTCCCTGTCGTCACTCTCTCTCCCTGTCGTCTCTCTCCCTGTCGTCTCTCTCTCCCTGTTGTCCCTGTCGTCTCTCTCTCCCTGTCGTCACTGTCGTCTCTCTCTCCCTGTCGTCGCTCTCGTCTCTCTCTCCCCGTCTCTCTCTCTCTCTCCCCGTCTCTCTCTCTTTGTCGTCACTGTCTCTCTCTGTCGTCACTCTCTCTCCCTGTCGTCACTCTCCCTGTCGTCACTCTCGTCACTCACTGTCGTCACTCTCACTGTCGTCACTCTCTCCCCCCGTCGTCACTCTCGTCACTCTCCCTGTTGTCCCTGTCGTCACTCTCTCCCTGTCGTCACTCTCTCCCTGTCGTCACTCTCTCCCCCTGTATCTCCCCCTGTCTTCACTCTCTCCCACTGTCTCTCCCCCTGTCGTCACTCTCCCTGTCGTCACTCTCTCCCTGTCTCTCTCCCTGTCGTCACTGTCTCTCTCTCCCTGTCGTCACTGTCTCTCTCTCCCTGTCGTCACTGTCTCTCTCTCCCTGTCGTCACTGTCTCTCTCTCCCTGTTGTCACTGTCTCTCTCTCCCTGTCGTCACTCTCTCTCTCTCCATCGTCACTGTCTCTCTCTCCCTGTCGTCACTGTCTCTCTCTCCCTGTAGTCACTGTCTCTCTCTCCCTGTCGTCACTGTCTCTCTCTCCCTGTCGTCACTGTCTCGCTCCCTGTCGTCACTCTGGCTGTCCCTGCTGTCACAATTTCAGCTCATTCAGTGTGCTACAATGTGAATTTTGGCTCATTCAGTGTGCTACAATGTGAATTTCGGCTCATTCAGTGTGCTACAAGGTGAATTTCGGCTCATTCAGTGTGCTACAAGGTGAATTTCGGCTCATTCAGTGTGCTACAAGGTGAATTTCGGCTCATTCAGTGTGCTACAAGGTGCATTTCGGCTCATTCAGTGTGCTACAAGGTGAATTTCGGCTCATTCAGTGTGTTACAATGTGAATTTCGGCTCATTCAGTGTGCTACAAGGTGAATTTCGGCTCATTCAGTGTGCTATAATGTGAATTTCAGTTCATTCAGTGTGCTATAATGTGAAAGGGGCACCAGTACTAGATACTATAAGGCAGGGCTGGCCAAACCGGTCCTCGAGATCTACCAACAGTTCATGTTTTCCAGGCCTCCTGGAGATCTGTAGAATTGTCAGTTAGGAATGAATGCAGCACATCTTAATTAGTAATGACTACACCTGTGCACCAGCTAGGTGGTCTGGAAAATGTGTACTGTTGGTAGATCTCGAGGACTGGTTTGGCCAGCCCTGCTATAAGGGGTTCTACTACATGGGGCACGCCCCCTATTGAGTGACCACGCACCCTTTTGGGTGGCCACGCCCCCTTTTCTGGAGCGCAAGCGCATAATTACATCCTTGACTTTTGCATACCCCCACTTAAAAATTTCCACTTCGACCAATGTATATATATATATATATATGTTTGTGTGTTATACTTGTGTATATATGTATGCATATTCATATATATATATATATATATATATATACATACATACAGTATATACATACATACATACAGTGTATATATATATATATATATATATAGTTACCAATGTCTCACGAATAAGAACGAGGCGGCACTCCCAGGTAAGTCCAAAAACTTGTGGATTACAGGATCAGCATATTAATCAGGTGCATCAACGCTTCAAAGCCCACAGGCTTTTTCATCAGGATGTATTACAAAGTGTACACTTTGTTATACGTCCTGATGAAAAAGCCTGCGGGCTTTGAAACGTTGACGCACCTGATTAATATGCTGATCCTGTAATCCACAAGTTTTTGGACCTACCTGGCAGTGCCGCCTCGTTCTTATTCATAAGACATTGGTAACTATTGATGGATTTGGGATGGCACCCTAATACTGTGTTCTTCGAGTCCTGAGTGCCAAGCTACATTGCAGTATATATATATATATATATATATATATATTTATTGTATATATACACACACACACACACACACACACACACACACACACACGCACTAGTTTTACGGACCCAGCATATACTGGGTAACCCCAGTCTCCACCCCTGTGCTTGGCTCAACCCATTTCTGGAAACCCCCCCCCCCCCCCCCCATGCAAATCCTGCGTTTGCCACTGGCAGTCCCTGTTTTTTCAGAACTGTCAATTGCACTATAAAATTCCTCTTTTTCTGCCTCTTATATGGATTTTCCCCAGCCAAACTTATTAATTGTAGTGACTTAACATGCTGGGGGTTGTAGTGCTCCAGAGTGCACCAAGGCTGTATCATGCATAATATTCCCAGATGATCAACTCAGTAACAAGTTGTTCCTGGAGTTGCCCCAAGTAGCAGATTCAATTAGGCCTGGCCAGTGGCTACGTGCATTATCTAACAGAAGGCTGGGTCTGCTAGCCACCTACGGACATGCAAGCAGAATTATCCCACTGTAGTAGGCTGATACCATAATGGGCTGATAAATACGCAGCACAAGCTGCTGACAGCGGCTGATGCTTAACTGAATCTGCTCCTAAGTGTTTACAGATACTACATCATAATATGAATTGGCAAATATTATTGATCACAGAAGAATAAGACTAGTTTAGCACTCCAAATAGGTCCATCTTTGATTTTTGCCTTTAAAGGAGGAAGTAATTATTATTATTATTATTATTATTATTATTATTACCAGTTATTTATATAGCGCACACATATTCCGCAGCGCTTTACAGAGAATATTTGCCCATTCACATCAGTCCCTGCCCCAGTGGAGCTTACAATCTATAATTAAGCTTCAAGAGCAGCATCCACCTTATTCCCGATATCAAGGTAAGGAATACCAAAGATACAGAGCAGACTTTAAGTGAACAAAGCCAAATTAAATCCACAGATCAATGTGTCAATAGGCCCATTGTAGAGACTTGTAGAGCTCCCTGGAGGGAGTGGATAAAGACTGATCTAGACTATTTGGCTGAGAGCAAAGACTTTGTTATCTAAGAACACCCCCCTGCCATGGGAATGAGGCTCCACTACTCAGATCATCTTCATTTTCATAAAAAAATGTTTCCATTTAGCTGAAATTTTATATATGTGAGAAGAAGGAAGCTGAGCAGCGCCAATTAGCGATAACAATTTGTACTAGTATATGGACCAGAATTACTAAAAACACTCCTAAAAAAGACACTCCCTTTAACACATTTAGGGTGTCAGCTTACGTCTTAAGTAAAAAACACTGGTAAGGTGTTTTAAAAGTAATCTCAGAAATGGTAGATAAGATACTTTAAAGCGACCAATGGTGTCAATTAATATCAAAATAGGAGGTTCTAATTAAAAAAAAAAATTTAATCACAATAAAATTTGCACCAATAAAAGATATAACACAAAACCACAGAAAAAAAATATTAAAAAAATTGTATGATCAGAGATAAAAAAAAGTCAATACAAAAATATCACCAACATGTATAAAAATTTGTTAAAAAACGTATATGGTATAGCATACGAGGACTCAATTTAAAAATGATATAATATCGATTAATAAGACCAACTTTAGGTAAAAAATCAATATTTTAACTTAAGAGAAGATAGGTATCCCCAACGCGTTTCGTCCTATCTGGACTTCCTCAGGGGGCAGTGGACAAGTGGGACAGCACAGGTATATATACACACCTTAATGAGGAAGTGATCACTACATCACTTCCTGTCAATTAGGAGCACCAGAGATTAACATACTAAAATATTTTCTAAAAGGAGGTTATGACATGTTCCTTCCACTACTTATATTGGGCTACGCAGAACCGCTATAATCTACTTCTGATTTGAGCTCAGGGAAGCCTTAAAAAGCTCCCTGAACATTGCTAAGCCGGACTTCCTGTCCGGACAGTGGGTGACATCACGTCCGCCCCACTTCCGGCATCATGGCTCCTACACCGCGCATGCGCCGGGTACGGACGTCCCGGACCCGCGGTGCATGCGCCCGCGAGCGGCGTCCGGATCTTCACATAGTCACTGTTACTGTGTTTTCGTCCATTGCGCATGCGCCGGGTACGGTCGTCCCGAACCGACAGCGCATGCGCCCGCGAGCCGCATCTAATGTTCAATATAAGGCCAGCATATGTTTCAATAAGTTATTTAGTGTCTGCACCACCTCCTCCAGGACTGATTCCATTAATAAAGGGTAGTTCTGTATACGGTCATGTTTATGTCCATTCATTAATCGCATCAGATTATATTAAGGGGTTGGCATCCATTTTCTTGGAGCATGCTGCTTGCAGACACTTATTGCACATAGTCCCAGTGGCCATCTTAGGTAGGATATTTCTTAATGGGAAACACATATAAAGAAAAAGAAATGGAGATAGGAGCAGGGTCATACAAAGGTTTCAGATGAATAAATTGCCTTACATCATTATTAATTATCTACCTTACCTTCTCTTAAGTTAAGATATTGATTTTTTACCTAAAGTTGGTCTTATTAATCGATATTATATCATTTTTAAATTGAGTCCTCGTATGCTATACCATATACGTTTTTTAACAAATTTTTATACATGTTGGTGATATTTTTGTATTGACTGTTTTTTATCTCTGATCATACAATTTTTTTTATATTTTTTTCTGTGGTTTTGTGTTATATCTTTTATTGGTGCAAATTTTATTGTGATTAAATTTTTTTTTTTAATTAGAACCTCCTATTTTGAAATTAATTGACACCATTGGTCGCTTTAAAGTATCTTATCTACCATTTCAGATATATATATATATATATATATATATATATATACACTGCTCAAAAAAATAAAGGGAACACTAAAATAACACATCCTAGATCTGAATGAATGAAATATTCTTATTAAATACTTTGTTCTTTACATAGTTGAATGTGCTGACAACAAAATCACACAAAAATTATCAATGGAAATCAAATTTATTAACCCATGGAGGTCTGGATTTGGAGTCATACTCAAAATTAAAGTGGAAAAACACACTACAGGCTGATCCAACTTTGATGTAATGTCCTTAAGTCAAAATGAGGCTCAGTAGTGTGTGTGGCCTCCACGTGCCTGTATGACCTCCTTACAACTCCTGGGCATGCTCCTGATAAGGTGGCGGATGGTCTCCTGAGGGATCTCCTCCCAGACCTGGACTAAAGCATCCGTTAACTCCTGGACAGTCTGTGGTGCAACCTGGCGTTGGTGGATGGAGCGAGACATGATGTCCTAGATGTGCTCAATTGGATTCAGGTCTGGGGAACGGGCGGGCCAGTCCATAGCATCAATGCCTTCGTCTTGCAGGAACTGCTGACACACTCCAGCCACATGAAGTCTAGCATTGTCTTGCATTAGGAGGAACCCAGGGGCAACCGCACCAGCATATGGTCTCACAAGAGGTCCGAGGATCTCATCTCGGTACCTAATGGCAGTCAGGCTACCTCTGGCGAGCACATGGAGGGCTGTGCGGCCCCCCAAAGAAATGCCACCCCACACCATTACTGACCCACTGCCAAACCGGTCATGCTGGAGGATGTTGCAGGCAGCAGAACGTTCTCCCTGGCGTCTCCAGACTCTGTCACGTCTGTCACATGTGCTCAGTGAGAACCTGCTTTCATCTGTGAAGAGCACAGGGCGCCAGTGTCGAATTTGCCAATCTTGGTGTTCTCTGGCAAATGCCAAACGTCCTGCACGGTGTTGGGCTGTAAGCACAACCCCTAACTGTGTATGTCGGGCCCTCATACCACCCTCATGGAGTCTGTTTCTGATCGTTTGAGTAGACACATGCACATTTGTGGCTTGCTGGAGGTCATTTGCAGGGCTCTGGCAGTGCTCCTCCTATTCCTCCTTGCACAAAGGCGGAGGTAGCGGTGTTGCTGCTGGGTTGTTGCCCTCCTACGGCCTCCTCCACGTCTCCTGATGTACTGGCCTGTCTCCTGGTAGCGCCTCCATGCTCTGGACACTACGCTGTCAGACACAGCAAACCTTCTTGCCACAGCTCGTATTGATGTGCCATCCTGGATGAGCTGCACTACCTGAGCCACTTGTGTGGGTTGTAGGGAGGTCATACAGGCACGTGGAGGCCACGCACACTACTGAGCCTCATTTTGACTTGTTTTAAGGACATTACATCAAAGTTGGATCAGCCTGTAGTGTGTTTTTCCACTTTAATTTTGAGGGTGACTCCAAATCCAGACCTCCATGGGTTAATAAATTTGATTTCCATTGATACTTTTTGTGTGATTTTGTTGTCAGCACATTCAACTATGTAAAGAACAAAGTATTTAATAAGAATATTTCAATCATTCAGATCTAGGATGTGTTATTTTAGTGTTCCCTTTATTTTTTTGAGCAGTGTATATATATATAGTGTGAGTCCGGAAGGAGTAATCATTTAACTCAACTATATAATAGAGATGAGCGGGTTCGGTTCCTCGGAATCCGAACCCGCCCGAACTTCAGTTTTTTTTACACGGGGCCGAGCGACTCGGATCTTCCCGCCTTGCTCGGTTAACCCGAGCGCGCCCGAACGTCATCATCCCGCTGTCGGATTCTCGCGAGGCTCGGATTCTATCGCGAGACTCGGATTCTATATAAGGAGCCGCGCGTCGCCGCCATTTTCACACGTGCATTGAGATTCATAGGGAGAGGACGTGGCTGGCGTCCTCTCCGTTTATAGAGAAGAGAGTGAGACTAGAGTAGAGAGAGACACAGTAGTAATTTTGGGGAGCATTAGGAGGAGTACTTTAGGAGGAGTACTACTACTTGCTGAAGTGATAGATAGATAGTGTGACTGTATAATGTATATCTGACTTGTGGGGGAGACACTGACAGTGGGGAGCAGTTAGAGTCTGAGAGCAGGACTTGCTGCCAGAGTGCCACACTGCCATTGTGACCACACTGACCACCAGTATAATATATATTGTGATTGTCTGCTTAGGAGTACTACTTGCAAGTTGCTGATAGTGTGACCAGTGACCTGACCACCAGTTTAATAATCACCACCAGTTTAATATATATAATATATATATATAATTGTATATAATATATATATAATATTGTATACCACCTACCCGTTTTTTTTTTCTTTCTTCTTCTTTATACATACTACTATAGTAGCTTACTGTAGCAGTCTGCGGTGCTGCTGAGCTGACAGTGTCCAGCAGGTCCGTCATCAGTCATTACATAATAAATATATATTATATACCTGTCCGGCTGCAGTACTAGTGATATATATATATATATATATTGATTTCATCTCATTATCATCCAGTCTATATTAGCAGCAGACACAGTACGGTAGTCCACGGCTGTAGCTACCTCTGTGTCGGCAGTCGCTGGTCCATCCATAATTGTATACCACCTACCCGTGTTGTTTTTTTTTTTTTTTTATACATACTACTATAGTAGCTTACTGTAGCAGTCTGCGGTGCTGCTGAGCTGACAGTGTCCAGCAGGTCCGTCATCAGTCATTACATAATAAATATATATTATATACCTGTCCGGCTGCAGTACTAGTGTGATATTATATATATATATATATTGATTTCATCTCATTATCATCCAGTCTATATTAGCAGCAGACACAGTACGGTAGTCCACGGCTGTAGCTACCTCTGTGTCGGCAGTCGCTGGTCCATCCATAATTGTATACCACCTACCCGTGGTTTTTTTTTTTTCTTTCTTCTTTATACATACTACTATAGTAGCTTACTGTAGCAGTCTGCGGTGCTGCTGAGCTGACAGTGTCCAGCAGGTCCGTCATCAGTCATTACATAATAAATATATATTATATACCTGTCCGGCTGCAGTACTAGTGATATTATATATATATTGATTTCATCTCATTATCATCCAGTCTATATTAGCAGCAGACACAGTACGGTAGTCCACGGCTGTAGCTACCTCTGTGTCGGCAGTCGCTCGTCCATCCATAAGTATACTAGTATCCATCCATCTCCATTGTTTACCTGAGGTGCCTTTTAGTTGTGCCTATTAAAATATGGAGAACAAAAATGTTGAGGTTCCAAAATTAGGGAAAGATCAAGATCCACTTCCCCCTCGTGCTGAAGCTGCTGCCACTAGTCGTGGCCGAGACGATGAAATGCCAGCAACGTCGTCTGCCAAGGCCGATGCCCAATGTCATAGTACAGAGCATGTAAAATCCAAAACACCAAATATCAGTAAAAAAAGGACTCCAAAATCTAAAATAAAATTGTCGGAGGAGAAGCGTAAACTTGCCAATATGCCATTTACCACACGGAGTGGCAAGGAACGGCTGAGGCCCTGGCCTATGTTCATGGCTAGTGGTTCAGCTTCACATGAGGATGGAAGCACTCAGCCTCTTGCTAGAAAAATGAAAAGACTCAAGCTGGCAAAAGCACCGCAAAGAACTGTGCGTTCTTCGAAATCCCAAATCCACAAGGAGAGTCCAATTGTGTCGGTTGCGATGCCTGACCTTCCCAACACTGGACGTGAAGAGCATGCGCCTTCCACCATTTGCACGCCCCCTGCAAGTGCTGGAAGGAGCACCCGCAGTCCAGTTCCTGATAGTCAGATTGAAGATGTCAGTGTTGAAGTACACCAGGATGAGGAGGATATGGGTGTTGCTGGCGCTGGGGAGGAAATTGACAAGGAGGATTCTGATGGTGAGGTGGTTTGTTTAAGTCAGGCACCCGGGGAGACACCTGTTGTCCGTGGGAGGAATATGGCCGTTGACATGCCTGGTGAAAATACCAAAAAAATCAGCTCTTCGGTGTGGAAGTATTTCAACAGAAATGCGGACAACATTTGTCAAGCCGTGTGTTGCCTTTGTCAAGCTGTAATAAGTAGGGGTAAGGACGTTAACCACCTCGGAACATCCTCCCTTATACGTCACCTGCAGCGCATTCATAATAAGTCAGTGACAAGTTCAAAAACTTTGGGCGACAGCGGAAGCAGTCCACTGACCAGTAAATCCCTTCCTCTTGTAACCAAGCTCACGCAAACCACCCCACCAACTCCCTCAGTGTCAATTTCCTCCTTCCCCAGGAATGCCAATAGTCCTGCAGGCCATGTCACTGGCAATTCTGACGAGTCCTCTCCTGCCTGGGATTCCTCCGATGCATCCTTGCGTGTAACGCCTACTGCTGCTGGCGCTGCTGTTGTTGCTGCTGGGAGTCGATGGTCATCCCAGAGGGGAAGTCGTACTCGTAAGCCCACTTTTACTACTTCCACCAAGCAATTGACTGTCCAACAGTCCTTTGCGAGGAAGATGAAATATCACAGCAGTCATCCTGCTGCAAAGCGGATAACTGAGGCCTTGGCATCCTGGGTGGTGAGAAACGTGGTTCCGGTATCCATCATTACTGCAGAGCCAACTAGAGACTTGTTGGAGGTACTGTGTCCCCGGTACCAAATACCATCTAGATTCCATTTCTCTAGGCAGGCGATACCGAAAATGTACACAGACCTCAGAAAAAGAGTCACCAGTGTCCTAAAAAATGCAGCTGTACCCAATGTCCACTTAACCACGGACATGTGGACAAGTGGAGCAGGGCAGGGTCAGTACTATATGACTGTGACAGCCCACTGGGTAGATGTATGGACTCCCGCCGCAAGAACAGCAGCGGCGGCACCAGTAGCAGCATCTCGCAAACGCCAACTCTTTCCTAGGCAGGCTACGCTTTGTATCACCGGTTTCCAGAATACGCACACAGCTGAAAACCTCTTACGGCAACTGAGGAAGATCATCGCGGAATGGCTTACCCCAATTGGACTCTCCTGTGGATTTGTGGCATCGGACAACGCCAGCAATATTGTGTGCGCATTAAATCTGGGCAAATTCCAGCACGTCCCATGTTTTGCACATACCTTGAATTTGGTGGTGCAGAATTTTTTAAAAAACGACAGGGGCGTGCAAGAGATGCTGTCGGTGGCCAGAAGAATTGCGGGACACTTTCGGCGTACAGGCACCACGTACAGAAGACTGGAGCAACACCAAAAACGCCTGAACCTGCCCTGCCATCATCTGAAGCAAGAAGTGGTAACGAGGTGGAATTCAACCCTATATATGCTTCAGAGGTTGGAGGAGCAGCAAAAGGCCATTCAAGCCTATACAATTGAGCACGATATAGGAGGTGGAATGCACCTGTCTCAAGCGCAGTGGAGAATGATTTCAACGTTGTGCAAGGTTCTGCTGCCCTTTGAACTTGCCACACGTGAAGTCAGTTCAGACACTGCCAGCCTGAGTCAGGTCATTCCCCTCATCAGGCTTTTGCAGAAGAAGCTGGAGACATTCAAGGAGGAGCTAACACGGAGCGATTCCACTAGGCATGTGGGACTTGTGGATGGAGCCCTTCATTCGCTTAACAAGGATTCACGGGTGGTCAATCTGTTGAAATCAGAGCACTACATTTTGGCCACCGTGCTCGATCCTAGATTTAAAACCTACCTTGGATCTCTCTTTCCGGCAGACACAAGTCTGCTGGGGTTCAAAGACCTGCTGGTGAGAAAATTGTCAAGTCAAGCGGAACGCGACCTGTCAACATCTCCTCCTTCACATTCTCCCGCAACTGGGGGTGCGAGGAAAAGGCTCAGAATTCCGAGCCCACCCGCTGGCGGTGATGCAGGGCAGTCTGGAGCGACTGCTGATGCTGACATCTGGTCCGGACTGAAGGACCTGTCAACGATTACGGACATGTCGTCTACTGTCACTGCATATGATTCTCTCCCCATTGAAAGAATGGTGGAGGATTATATGAGTGACCGCATCCAAGTAGGCACGTCACACAGTCCGTACTTATACTGGCAGGAAAAAGAGGCAATTTGGAGGCCCTTGCACAAACTGGCTTTATTCTACCTAAGTTGCCCTCCCACAAGTGTGTACTCCGAAAGAGTGTTTAGTGCCGCCGCTCACCTTGTCAGCAATCGGCGTACGAGGTTACTTCCAGAAAATGTGGAGAAGATGATGTTCATTAAAATGAATTATAATCAATTCCTCCGTGGAGACATTGACCAGCAGCAATTGCCTCCACAAAGTACACAGGGAGCTGAGATGGTGGATTCCAGTGGGGACGAATTGATAATCTGTGAGGAGGGGGATGTACACGGTGATATATCGGAGGATGATGATGAGGTGGACATCTTGCCTCTGTAGAGCCAGTTTGTGCAAGGAGAGATTAATTGCTTCTTTTTCGGTGGGGGTCCAAACCAACCCGTCATTTCAGTCACAGTCGTGTGGCAGACCCTGTCACTGAAATGATGGGTTGGTTAAAGTGTGCATGTCCTGTTTATACAACATAAGGGTGGGTGGGAGGGCCCAAGGACAATTCCATCTTGCACCTCTTTTTTCTTTAATTTTTCTTTGCGTCATGTGCTGTTTGGGGAGTGTTTTTTGGAAGGGCCATCCTGCGTGACACTGCAGTGCCACTCCTAGATGGGCCCGGTGTTTGTGTCGGCCACTAGGGTCGCTTATCTTACTCACACAGCTACCTCATTGCGCCTCTTTTTTTCTTTGCGTCATGTGCTGTTTGGGGAGTGTTTTTTGGAAGGGCCATCCTGCGTGACACTGCAGTGCCACTCCTAGATGGGCCCGGTGTTTGTGTCGGCCACTAGGGTCGCTTATCTTACTCACACAGCTACCTCATTGCGCCTCTTTTTTTCTTTGCGTCATGTGCTGTTTGGGGAGTGTTTTTTGGAAGGGCCATCCTGCGTGACACTGCAGTGCCACTCCTAGATGGGCCCGGTGTTTGTGTCGGCCACTAGGGTCGCTTAGCTTAGTCATCCAGCGACCTCGGTGCAAATTTTAGGACTAAAAATAATATTGTGAGGTGTGAGGTATTCAGAATAGACTGAAAATGAGTGGAAATAATGGTTATTGAGGTTAATAATACTTTGGGATCAAAATGACCCCCAAATTCTATGATTTAAGCTGTTTTTTAGGGTTTTTTGAAAAAAACACCCGAATCCAAAACACACCCGAATCCGACAAAAAAAATTCGGTGAGGTTTTGCCAAAACGCGGTCGAACCCAAAACACGGCCGCGGACCCGAACCCAAAACCAAAACACAAAACCCGAAAAATTTCAAGTGCACATCTCTACTATATAAATGCAGTTATGTGAGTTTGTTGATAGCATTAATTATACCATTCAATTTCATGCTGTTTAATTATATATTTATATATTTTTACTTTAAAATAATAGAATATATTATTTGGTTTCTTCATATCACATGCTCTGGAAGATGAAACACACACACAAAACAGGCATGACCAATACAATACTGTATGTCTTATACCATGTATAAGATGCAGTGCGTCTGGTACAGTAGCATGAGGCCCAGTGAGCCATAAGGAGCTACGACTCTAGAGGAGCCACTGTAGCTCTATTCCTGACACAACAGCAAGCGATGTGCAGACATTACAGTAGCAATTTCTCATGCTCACCACAAGGGGTCACTGTGCTGCAGCAGGGTAAACATATAATGACAAAAATGTTACTTGCTAACAGTCCTGATTCATGCATTGCAGTTCCAGTTTCCGATGGTCAAATGGGTGTTACCTGCTGGCAGCGTAGCCTTTCTAGATGGTGGCATGGTGACTCAGGCTGGGATTTAAATTGTTCCTATTTTTCAGTGAGGAATGTTTTGAAAAAAGTGTACAGAGAGTCTCTGGAAAGCTCCTCTGCAGAGTGTTGACCTCATGACTTGGGCTACACTGGTAATTTGTAGTTGTGAAATGTTATGAAAATAATCTGATAACAGAAATGACTTGTTTCAGCTATTCTTTCTAGAAATGAATAGAAATGTGCTGTGAAAGCTAATGTTAAGCAGCATACAGTATGATGATGTCCATTACTTGATCAATGCTGTTTAATAGATAATCACACTACGAAGATTGCTTGGGTTATAACTAGAGATGAGCGGGTTCGGTTCCTCGGGATCCGAACCCCCCCGAACTTCACCCATTTTACACGGTTCCGAGGCAGACTCGAATCTTCCCGCCTTGCTCGGTTAACCCGAGCACGCCCCAACGTCATCATCCCGCTGTCGTATTCTCGCAAGATTCGTATTCTATATAAGGAGCCGCGCGTCGCCGCCATTTTCACCCGTGCATTGGAGATGATAGGGAGAGGACGTGCAGCGTTCTCTCAGTTGTGTTCAGTGTGCTGCAAATATCTGTGCTCAGTGTGCTGCAAATATCTGTGCTCAGTGTGCTTGCAAATATCTGTGCTCAGTGTGCTGAAAATATCTACGTTGTCTGCCTAAAAAACGCTCCATATATGTGCTCAGTGTGCTGCAAATATCTGTGCTCAGTGTGCTTTATTGTGGGGATTGGAGACCACCAATATTATATAGTAGGAGGACAGTGCAGAATTTTGCTGACCAGTGACCACCAGTATTATACGTTCTCTGCCTGAAAAACGCTCCATATCTGTGCTGCATTGTAGTATATAGTAGGAGGACAGTGCAGAATTTTGCTGACCACCAGTATTATATAGCAGTATGGTACAGTAGTCCACTGCTCTACCTACCTCTGTGTCATCAAGTATACTATCCATCCATACCTGTGGTGCATTTTAGTTGTTGTGCGCAGTAAATATAGTAGGAGGACAGTGCAGAATTTTGCTGACCACCAATATATAATATATAGCAGTATGGTACAGTAGGCCACTGCTCTACCTACCTCTGTGTCGTCAAGTATACTATCCATCCATACCTGTGGTGCATTTTAGTTGTTGTACGCAGTATATATAGTAGGAGGACAGTGCATAATTTTGCTTACCACCAGTATATAATATATAGCAGTACGGTACAGTAGGCCACTGCTCTGCCTACCTCTGTGTCGTCACGTATACTACCCATCCATAACTGTGGTGCATTTTAGTTGTTGTGCGCTGTATATATAGTAGGAGTACAGTGCATAATTTTGCTGACCACCAGTATAAAATATATAGCAGTACGGTACAGTAGGCCACTGCTCTACCTACCTCTATGTCGTCAAGTATACTATCCATCCATACCTGTGGTGCATTTTAGTTGTGCGCAGTATATATAGTAGGACGAGAATGCAGAATTTTGCTGACCACCAGTATATAATATAATATATAGCTGTACGGTACAGTAGGCCACTGCTCTACCTACCTCTGTGTCGTCAAGTATACTATCCATCCATACCTGTGGTGCATTTTAGTTGTGCGCAGTATATATAGTAGGAGGACAGTGCAGAATTTTGCTGACCACCAGTATATAATATATAGCAGTACGTTACAGTAGGCCACTGCTCTACCTACCTCTGTGTCATCAAGTATACTATCCATCCATACCTGTGGTGCATTTTAGTTGTTGTGCGCAGTATATATAGTAGGAGTACAGTGCATAATTTTGCTGACCACCAGTATATAATATATAGCAGTACGGTACAGTAGGCCACTGCTCTACCTACCTCTGTGTCGTCAAGTATACTATCCATCCATACCTGTGGTGCCTTTTAGTTGTTGTGCGCAGTATATATAGTAGGAGTACAGTGCATAATTTTGCTGACCACCAGTATATAATATATAGCAGTACGGTACAGTAGGCCACTGCTCTACCTACCTCTGTGTCATCAAGTATACTATCCATCCATACCTGTGGTGCATTTTAGTTGTTGTGCGCAGTATATATAGTAGGAGTACAGTGCATAATTTTGCTGACCACCAGTATATAATATATAGCAGTACGGTACAGTAGGCCACTGCTCTACCTACCTCTGTTTTGTCAAGTATACTATCCATCCATACCTGTGGTGCATTTTAGTTGTGCGCAGTATATATAGTAGGAGGAGAGTGCATAATTTTGCTGACCACCAGTATATAATATATAGCAGTACGGTACTGTAGGCCACTGCTCTACCTACCTCTGTGTCATCAAGTATACTATCCATCCATACCTGTGGTGCATTTTAGTTGAGCGCAGTATATATAGGAGGACAGTGCAAAATTTTGCTGACCACCAGTAGGCCATTGCTATTGATATATTACTGGCATATAATTCCACACATTAAAAAATGGAGAACAAAAATGTGGAGGGTAAAATAGGGAAAGATCAAGATCCACTTCCACCTCGTGCTGAAGCTGCTGCCACAAGTCATGGCCGAGACGATGAAATGCCATCAACGTCGTCTGCCAAGGGCGATACCCAATGTCATAGTAGAGAGCATGTAAAATCCAAAAAACAAAAGTTCAGTAAAATGACCCAAAAATCAAAATTAAAAGCGTCTGATGAGAAGCGTAAACTTTCCAATATGCCATTTACGACACGGAGTGGCAAGCAACGGCTGAGGCCCTGGCCTATGTTCATGGCTAGTGGTTCAGATTCACATGATGATGGAAGCACTCATCCTCTCGCTAAAAAACTGCAGTGCCACTCCTAGATGGGCCAGGTGTTTGTGTCGGCCACTTGGGTCGCTTAGCTTAGTCACACAGCTACCTCATTGCACCTCTTTTTTTTTTTTTTTGCATCATGTGCTGTTTGGGGACTATTTTTTAAATCTGCTATCCTGTCTGACACTGCAGTGCCACTCCTAGATGGGCCAGGTGTTTGTGTCGGACACTTGGGTCGCTTAGCTTAGTCACACAGCGACCTTGGTGCACCTCTTTTTTTCTTTGCATCATGTGCTCTTTGGGGACTATTTTTTTTAAGTGCCATCCTGCCTGACACTGCAGTGTTACTCCTAGATGGGCCAGGTGTTTGTGTCGGCCACTTGGGTCGCTTAGCTTAGTCACACAGCTACCTCATTGCACCTCTTTTTTCTTTGCATCATGTGCTGTTTGGGGACTATTTTTTTTAATCTGCCATCCTGTCTGACACTGCAGTGCCACTCCTAGATGGGCCAGGTGTTTGTGTCGGCCACTTGGGTCGCTTTGCTTAGTCACACAGCTACCTCATTGCGCCTCTTTTTTTCTTTGCATCATGTGCTGTTTGGGGACTATTTTTTTAATCTGCCATCCTGTCTGACACTGTAGTGCCACTCCTAGATGGGCCAGGTGTTTGTGTCGGCCACTTGGGTCGCTTAGCTTAGTCACACAGTGACCTTGGTGCACCTCTTTTTTTTCTTTGCATCATGTGCTGTTTGGGGACTATTTTTTTAATCTGCCATCCTGTCTGACACTGCAGTGCCACTCCTAGATGGGCCAGGTGTTTGTGTCGGCCACTTGGGTCGCTTAGCTTAGTCACACAGCTACCTCATTGCGCCTCTTTTTTTCTTTGCATCATGTGCTGTTTGGGGACTATTTTTTAAATCTGCCATCCTGTCTGACACTGCAGTGCCACTCCTAGATGGGCCAGGTGTTTGTGTCGGCCACTTGGGTCGCTTAGCTTAGTCACACAGCTACCTCATTGCGCCTCTTTTTTTCTTTGCATCATGTGCTGTTTGGGGACTATTTTTTAAATCTGCCATCCTGTCTGACACTGCAGTGCCACTCCTAGATGGGCCAGGTGTTTGTGTCGCCCACTTGGGTCGCTTAGCTTAGTTATCCAGTGACCTTGGTGCAAATTTTAGGACTAAAAATAATATTGTGAGGTGTGAGGTGTTCAGAATAGACTGGAAATGAGTGGAAATTATGGTTATTGAGGTTAATAATACTATGGGATCAAAATGACCCCCAAATTCTATGATTTAAGCTGTTTTTGAGGGTTTTTTGTAAAAAAACACCCGAATCCGACAAAAAATTTTCAGTGAGGTTTTGCCAAAACGCGTCCGAATCCAAAACACGGCCGCGGAACCGAATCCAAAACCAAAACACAAAACCCGAAAAATTTCCGGTGCACATCTCTAGTTATAACTATTTCCATGTAACTATGCTACCCATGCGATTTATAATAACTGTGTAGTTTCATCATCCCCATTGTCTCCTTGCATGAGTTCCAAGTTTAATCTAGTTGACAGATTAAATGATATAGGGTGTAATTCAGACTGCATCGCTGCAGCGGCAGCCATCGCAGTCTGAACTACTTTGTGGAGTGCGCATGCGCAGCAGCCGCACTGAGCGTGCGCATCCCGGGAGCCCAGTGAGATGCTATCAGCATCTCACTGGCTGCAATCGCCTCTGCCTGATTGACAGGCAGAGGAGGTCGCAGGGCAGGAGGGGGCGTGCCAACCGAGTTAGAACGCCATTGGCGGGGCGCAGCCCGGACGACGGAGATGTGCCAGGGCCGTTGGGGGGGCTGCAGCGGCTGCGTGACATCACACGCAGTCGATGTGCCCCGAAAAGCGGCGGGTAGCTTCCTGCCAGCACGCAGGAGCTGTGCAGGTAGGGAGCTACTCGCCAGGTACAAAAGCATTGCCGCTGTGGGATGCTTTTGTACCTGTGGGTGGGGATAGGGCCTGCCATGCGGGGTGGACTAGCCCAGTGCTGGGCGTCCCCCTGCATGTCAAAGTGAATGATCATAGATGTGCCAAATTTAGCACATCTACGATCAACTCTGAATTACCCACATTGTCACTGAATTGCCATCACGGAAGTTAATTTATTTGGAGTAGGGGATATTATTATTATTATTATTATTATTAATATTATTATTATTATTATTATTATTAACAGTTTCTTATATAGCACAGCAAATTCCGTTGCGCTTTACAACTGGACACAATTAGAAGACACAAAACTGGGTAAAAACAAACAGTCATAGAGGTAGGAGGGCCCTGTTCACAAGCTATGGATATGGTGTCAAATAAAATCATTACTTGAACTCTGAGATGTTCTACACTGTTGTAGTCCATGATTACATCAGGCACCTAAAGCAGAGGGGCACAACCTAATTTCTATGTCATCCCCAACTATTTAAGGTCAATGTGATACAAGCAATAATAGCTACCGCACTTGGACTTTGAAGATCACTGGCACATGTCGAGGCTAGGAGGGAACCGACATAAGACTGGGCATGCAGACTACAAAATTGTATATCTGTATAATTTCCGAGTTAGTTGAGTCATTATTAGTTGGCAACACTCTTACTGTACCTGTGTAAATATCCATCAGTGTTAAATTGATGCCACAAAACCGTAGAAATAATTTACTAGCTGTTTTGATTATCTGATCACTAGAGGTCACCAAACACATTCACAACAACCTGTAAGCCAACATATTAAAGTTGTGTTCCAGGCTCAGAGCTTGCACCTCTTCAGCTGTTGTCCTGTCTATGGCTAGCAGGTGCATGATGAAACTTGTAGTCCTACATAGATCTTTTTTTTACTCAGATGTATTATTTGGTATCATTTTTAATTCTTATCACTAGTTTTGGAAACTGTCAGATATCAGTGAAATCATTTTATTAATATAAATGTGCAGATTTGTTAATAAAATCATACTGCATAAGGGTTAATTAGCTCTTATTTACATAATTTGATCATTTAAAAAATTAACATTTTAGGAATTTTTTGAAAATACAGAAAGAATGTACACACATATATTATACACTGTATACTTAAACTGTATAAGGGTGATTCCTTTCGAGCTGTGCAATGTGTCATAATCTACGTAAATTTTTTTGTAATATTTTCTTATTTTATTATTATTTATTACCAGTTATTTATATAGCGCACACATATTATGCAGCAATTTACAGATAATATTTGCTCATTCACATCAGTTCCTGCCCCAGTGGAGCTTTCAATCTATATTTCCTACCGCACATACACACTTGGGTTAATTTTTGTTGGGAGCCAATTAACCTATCAGAATATTTTTTTATTGTGGGAGGAAACCAAAACCCGGAACAACACCCACACAAATACATGGAGACTATACAAACTCCACACTGTTTGGGCCATTGTGGTAATCGAACCCATGACCTCAGCGCTGTGCTGCAGTAAAGCTAAACATTACACCATCCATACTGCCCTGTAAGCAGCGCTGCCATCAGAAATTGCGGGGCCCGGGACTGCCAAAATAGGCAGCCCCCCCCCCCCTTCCCCCACTGTGGAGGAGTTAGCTTTAGAATTGCACCAGTTAACGTGTGTGTGTGTTATATACACACACATGCATGCATACATACATACATACATACATACATACATACATACATGTGCCGCTGTCGGGAGGGCCCGGGATGCTGATGCCGCTGCCTGCCTGCCTCTATCCCCGCCATTCTGCTGCTCTCCTCCGTCCTCCTGCAGCTGTATTGAAAATAAAGACTTCCCTCCCAAAATGGCCACCGCCTCAGAGGGGACAGTTATTCAAGATACTAAAGGGCTCCTCTAGTATCTTGAATAACTGTCTCCTCTGTGGTGGTGGCCATTTTGGGAGGGAAGTCTTCAATACAAAGCTGCTGGAGGGTCAGAGGACAGCGGCAGAACAGCGGGGACAACCGCGGAACGGCGGGGACCGCAGCGGGCGGGCAGGTGGCTGCACGAGCATCCCGGGCTCTCCTCTCTCTGTCAGAGAGGCTGGGCCCGGGACAGCTGTGCCTCCAGCACCCCCTTGATGGCGGCCCTGCCTGTAAGTCACTGTCAACAAGTAAAAGAGGTGCTCAAATTACTACGAGCCAACCATTTATACAGTAAAGTGTCGGTTCAAGCAAACCTCGCTACCTTTTCTTGAGTACATCGTTTCAGGAACTGGTGTGGAGATGTATCTGTCAATGCTCCAGGCTATCAAAGAGTGGCAACTACCTACTGGCCTCCAAGCTAAACAATAATTCCTGGGGTAATTGAACTACTACCGGCAATTCATTACCAACTACTTCACGGTTGTAGCACCAATAACGGCCTTAACCAGTAATGGAAGTAACCACAGCCGTTCAGGCTTTCAATACCATAAAAAAAGACCTTCACTTCGACCCACATTCTTCTTGACCCTTCATACAAGAGGTACTGTAGATTGATTCTTCATTGGCACAGGGGAGTACTATTCCAGCGGGATACCATGGGGAAGCTTCATCCCTGTGGACTTCACAAGATGCTGTCCATAAAGAGGAACTACGGCATTGGGGACAAGGAACTTCTTAACATTAAACTGGTGCTTGAAACAAAATCCCAAGGCTTCACAACCTAAAAGAAAACGTCCTTTTTTCTCTCAGCAGTTCAAAGTCAGAACTTTAGTGAGTCTGCTACTAAATTTAGCGCAGCAATCATTTATACGGCAAAATCAGACTTATAACTGAGTCTGAACTCGCAGAAATCACGCCAATGTGTGTTTTTTTTCTATGGGGTCAAAGTGTTTTATTGTTTTCTGTAGGGCCCAGTGTGTTTTTTTTCCTGTGGGGGCCAATCTGTGTTTTAATTTCTGGGGGAGTGGGGGAATGAGTTTGGCTAGCAGTATCGGCGTGTTGCCTGGGCTGCTATCAGAAATTGTGGGTCTGTGACAATATAGGTAGTACCCCTCCCCTCCCCCCCTTCTGGGAAAAAAAATATATACGAACTATTAAGTCCCTTCTACCATATTATGCCTCCACAGTTATACCCCTGCCACCATATTATGCCCCACACAGTAAAGCCCTTGACACCATATTATGCCCCCCACATTGATGCCCTTGTCACCATATTATGGCCACACAGTGATTATGCAAGTACCTGCTCGCTGTCAGGGTTTCTGCTCGTTGACAGGGGATTCCCCCCCCCCCCCGGTCGCCGCTGTCGTGGGTCTGCCGTGGGTTTGCCGCCTGCCTGCTTCTAACTATTGAACACATCCCTCCCAAAATGGCCGCCGCCTCAGAGAATACAGTTATTAAAGATACTAAAGACCTCCTCTAGGATATTTAATAACTGTCTCCTCTGAGGCAGCCATTTTAGGAGAGACATTTTCAAGTAAGTGCTGCGGGCAGACGGTGGACAGTGGCGGAACTACGGGGATGGATGGCGGCAGGCAGACGGCTGTTAGAGAGGCCGGGCCTGGGACAGCTGTGCCCCCACTATCCCCCTGATGGCAGCCCTGCGTGTTGCTGAAATTTGTTGCTTATAGAGGTGCTGAATTGCTTACATTGGAGGCCATGCCCAGATGGATAATCTGCACCTAGCATATGGCTAGTGAATGTTTTAATGGTGCGACCAACGGTGGCGCAAGGAAGGCCACAACTAAGTCCAGCTCAGAATCAGGTCCTATGAGGAGGGATCCTGCCCCCTATAAAGTATTCAACACCTCAACAGACCCTGCCCCCATTAGGGCTGTTCCATTAATTCCCCAGGCTGGTTTTCCATCCCAATCCACCCCTGGAAGCCTCCCATCACTACTGTGCGTTCTAATATTGCACCTTCCACTATCTTCCCTCCTGACATCATAGTAAAATATCCCATCACCAGCATTGCCCAGAAGGGGGGCTGGTTTGCAAGAAGGAGGCTGGTGTGGGTACTGATTACCCAGGCTTAGGCTCATCTGGGGTGCCTGGAGGGGACCCAAACCTACCATGGAAGATGAAGACGTCCACTACTCTGCCCTGCTCCCTCCCTCCTCTCCCTACCTCACCTCATATCCCTCTGTACCACACTTTTCTCCTTCCGTGCTCAACTGCTGCAGTGTCCCTTCCTAGCCCAGGAGCCAGCACCATCACTACACCCTCTGTATCCCTACCTTCTAAATCCATCTCACCTCATTGCTACAGCAACCCTGATAATCTCATTCACATCACTCCCTCATACTCCCTATCTCCTGTGCCCTCTGGAATGCCAGATCTGTCTGTAATACACTGGTCCCCACCCATGACCTTTTCATCTCAAATTCCTTGCATCTCCTAGCCATTACTGAAACTTGGATTACCCCCTCTGACACAGTTTCTTCCACTGCTCTCTCTGCTGAGGGTCTCATATTCTCACACACACCCTGACCTGGGGGTCACCATGGTGGTGGTATTGGGCTCCTACTACCCTCTAGCTACTCATACCAACTCATATCACCAGAACTATCCCTTACATCCTCTACATTTGAGGTCCATACTATACACCTCTTCCAACCTGTTCATCTTCGAGTAGCTGTCATTTACCATCCCCCTGGCATGCCCTCCAAATTCCTTGACAACATTGCTTCCTGGCTTCTTCACTTCCACTCTTCTGACATTTCCTCCATTATCCTAGGTGATTTCAACATCCCTATTGATAATCCCACAAAATCACATGCCTCTAAACTCCTTAATCTCACCTCTTCTCTTGGTCTCTCCCAGTGGACCTCCTCCCCCTCTCATGTGAGTGGAAGCTCACTGGATCTGGTCTTCACTCACCTCTGTGATCTTTCTGATTTCTCCAACTCCCTGTTCCCCCTCTCTGACCATCACCTGCTCACTTTTAACCTATCTCTATCTGCTTCTCCATCTTTACCACCTAAGACTACCATCACAAAGCGTAACATTGAGGCTATTGACACCACTTCCCTATCCTCCCTGTTTGACTCACTCCTCTCTCCTATTCTCTCTCTTTCCTGCCCTGAACAAGCTACTTCCCTATACAATGCATACCTTACCACTGCTCTTGACTTTGTCGCCCCACCAACCACCATTCACCCTCGCAGATCAACACCTCAAACCTGGCACACCGAATGCACCAGATATCTGCAAAAATACTGACATACCGCTGAGTGACAGTGGAGGAAATCATGCTCTAAGGCTTCCTCCACTACAAATTTATGCTCTCATCCTACTTTGCTGCCCTTACCCTCTCTAAACAATCTTACTTCAAAAACCTCATCTCCTCCCAATCCTGAAACCCCCGGCGCTTATTAGCCACTGTCAACTCACTCCTCTGCCCACTCCCGCCTCAACTCCCCTCTTCACTTTCTGCCCTTGACTTTGCCACCTACTTCACATCACAATTGACTCCATTCATCAGGACATAACATCCCACCAGAAACTTCCCTCCTTCCAACTCTGACATCTTTCTTCCCTGTATCTGGAGAGGAAGTCATGGTCCTCATTTGGTCCTCACCCCCCTCCACTTCCCCACTTGATCCTATTCCCTCCCGCCTTCTCCGCTTCCTCTCTTCTTCTACCTGTTCCCATCTTGCCCATCTACAAAATCACTCACTCTCATCAGGCACTGTCCCTTCTGCCTTCAAGCATGCACTTGTCTCCCCTATTCTTAAAAAAACATGTCAGGAATCGACTTACTGCAGCTGCACCTGTCCGCAGGTGCAACCTCCATATGAGGCTCCCATGTCTTGCTGCCACTGGTCACCTTGTCGCTAAATGCCATTCTGGGCCTAAGGACACTCCTGTTGTCAGCCGGCGTGCACGCACACCGTATTCCAGTCAAACAACGGCATGGGCACCGCCATGACAGTCCCCATCAGCTCTTCCGCATCAGCCAATCCAGAGCCTGGCCACACCTCCCGTTCACTCCCAACCAATACCTGCAGACTGGGGGGTATATCAGGAGCAGCAGGGTGAGTCAGTCCTTGCCTTGGACTTCGTGTCATTCCTCTGACCTGTGTCTCTGGCTCCATTCTCCAGTTCCTCTTGGTACCCGCTCTGCTTTCCAGTCTGGTCCTGCACTGCCATGGAACCACAAGCACCAGAAACCCGGGTACCTGTGATCAGCTTCACACCTTATCCCGCTACAGTGTGCTCCAGCCCTCTGCAGTAGAGACTCTCCTCCAGGTGCATCTCGTCACCTACACCTGTTCGTCAACCTGCAAGCTGCCAGTGTTATTCCAACCTGCACTGAGGATTTAAACCACTTGTTCCTGTCTCCTGCAACAGTTACCTAGCTTGCTATTCCCACCATCATCCCTGCTGTGCTCCACGATCCAGGAACCATCGGTTCCCATACCGATACATCGGTCCCTTGTTCGATTGTTACCCACGTCACAGACGTTGCCATAGACTTTCAGCTTCCACGCTGTTCCACCCACAATTGCATATCTTCTGTTGTCATCAGTCCTCCTGCTGCCATATTGTTTGTATCAATTGCTAAATAAACAACACAGCTCACATGCGCAGGAATCTTATCCAGCCTCCTCATTTTCTCCACTGACCCACTAGTGCCCTCTCCGGGAACACAAACTAGACAGAGCCTGACAGTAAGTCCAAGGCTGATGGACTCGGACGGTGGTCAGAATGTGGGGTCAGGGGCCTTACAAAATCTGGTCTCCCGCCTGGATGGTCAAGAGGCTGCACAGCAGCAGATAATCCAATTCCTGCAAGGAATGTCCTCCCGTCTTGATACACTGCAACAGTCACTGCCCAGTGCTGTCATTCCTTCAGTTCCAGTCCCCTCTGCACCTGCAAGTTCAGTGGGTTCTCCTTCACCGGCTGCATCAACTCCAGTGTCACGCCTGCATCTACCCGTGCCTGGCAAATATGATGGGAGTCCCAAGTTATGTCGCGGGTTTCTCAATCAATGTGAAATTCAGTTTGAGTTGCTATCGCACAATTTCCCCATGCCAAGATCCAAGGTTTCTTACATTATATCGCTGCTCTCTGGACCAGCCCTGAGTTGGGTGTCTCCTATGTGGGAGTGTGCTGACCCTTTTATGAATAACTATACCGAATTTGTGTCAACCTTCAGACGCATATTTGACGAACTAGGTCACGCTACGTCAGCCTCTGCAGATCTTATTCAACTTCGTCAGGGTACCCGTAACATGGGCCAATACGTCATCCAGTTCCAGACATTAGCCTCAGAGACTGAATGGAATAATAAAGCGCTGGTAGCAGCCTTTTGGCATGGACTCTCTGACCAAATTAAAGATGAACTAGCCACTCGTGACATTCCTGAGCAATTATCAGACCTAATTTCTTTGTGTATTAAGTTGGACTCTCGCATTCGCGAACGCAACAGTGAGCATGCTCGCAGTGAGCCCCGCAAACCGAGAATGGTACCCCCGACACAATTTCAGCCTCCTTCTTCCAAATCTATAGATTGTAAGCTTGCGAGCAGGGCCTTCCTACCTCTATGACTGTTATCACCCAGTTTGTTATTGTTATTTCAAATTGTAAAGCGCAACGGAATTTGCTGCACTATATAAAACTGTTAATAAATAAATAAATAATAATGAGCCTATGCAAATAAATAGGTCCCGCTTAACCCCTGAGAAGCGGTCAAGAAGACTTCGAGGGAGACTGTGTCTTTATTGTGCGGCAACAAGTCACCAAATTAGTTCTTGTACGGCGCGTTCGGGAAACGCCAGATCCTAACTTGTAAAGGAGGAGTCAAGTTGGGATCTTCTAGACAAGCTCCTTCAAACCGAGACCTTATCCTTCCTGTAACTTTAGAAACTAGTGCTGGACTCCAGTCTGTATCCGCGTTAGTGGACTGTGGAGCTGCTGGAAACTTCATTACTCAAGCCGCAGTTGACAAGTTCCGTCTGCCTATCTGCGGACTCACATACCCAGTCTTTATTACCGCAGTGGATGGTAGCCGAATCTCTGAGGGTTCCATCTCCCATCAAACCAAGCCAGTTGTTTTGGGAGTCGGGTTCCTGCATTCTGAATTAATCAAGTTCCTCGTCATCCCTAAGGCAACTCAGGAGATCATTTTGGGTATGACCTGGCTCCAGCTACATAATCCGCAGATTAACTGGTCCACGTTACAACTGACTTCCTGGGGTTCACATTGTTATCAGTTCTGCCTAGCCCAAGTTCATCCTGTAAGGTCCTCAGAAGGTAAAATTCAGTCAAGTCTCCCAGTAGCCTACCAAGATTACACTGACGTCTTCAGCGAAAAGGCAGCCAATGTTCTGCCGCCCCATAGAGAGTGGGATTGTCCCATCGATCTCATCCCCGGCAAGAAGCCACCTAGAGGGCGTACTTACCCGTTATCTGTACCTGAAACTGAGGCAATGAGTGAGTATATCAGGGAGAATTTAGAGAAAGGATTCATCCGCCCTTCGTCTTCATCCGCCGGAGCGGGTTTTTCCTTTGTTAAAAAGAAAGATGGAGGATTACGTCCGTGCATCGATTATCGGGAGCTCAACGATATTACCAACAAAAATAGCTATCCATTACCTCTCATCACTGAATTATTTGACAGAGTCAAGGGAGCCCGCATTTTCACTAAGTTAGATCTCCGCGGTGACTACAATCTCATCAGAATTCGAAGTGGCGATGAATGGAAGACCGCCTTTAACACTCAGGATGGTCATTACGAGTACCTTGTAATGCCGTTCAGGTTTAGCAGTGCCCCAGCAGTGTTCCAGCACTTTGTTAATGAAATCTTCTGTGATATCCTGTACAAATATCTTGTAGTCTATTTGGATGATATCCTTATCTTCTCTCAAGATCTCTCCTCGCATCGTCTGCAAGTCCGTGAGGTCCTCCGACGTCTTCGTGAGAATCGTCTCTACGGCAAGTTGTCTAAATGTACCTTCGAAGTTCCTACCATACCCTTCCTAGGGTATGTAATTTCCGGATCAGATCTCCAGATGGACCCTACAAAATTAGAAGCTATTGCTAATTGGTCCACTCTGAGTACCCTCAAGTCCATCCAGTGATTCTTGTTATTCGCTAATTACTATAGGAAGTTCATCAGAGGATTCTCAACTCTCATCGCTCCTATTACCAACTTAACTTGAAAAGGGGCAGACCATTCCAACTGGTCAGAAGATGCCTTGTCCACGTTTCAGAGAGTTAAGCAGGCTTTCATGTCCGCTCCAGTTCTGTTACAATCAGATATCAACAAGCCGTTCGAGTTGGAGGGAGATGCTTCTACAGTAGGAGTTGGAGCTGTTCTCTCCCAAGTAGGGGCCGATGGAAAAATTCATCCCTGTGGGTTCTTCTCTCGCAAATTTCTTCCTGTGGAAGCTAATTGCTCCATCGGTGACCAAGAATTACTGGCGATCAAACTGGCCCTCGAGGAGTGGAGGTATCTCCTGGAGGGGGCAAAGTATCCTTTTAACATCTACACTGAACACAAGAACCTGCTCTACTTAAAGGCAGCCCAGTGTCTCAATCCTCGCCAGGCCCAGTGGGCAATGTTCTTCTCATGTTTCAACTTCAAGCTTAATTTCCGTCCAGGTTCCCAGAATACCAAAGCTGATGCTCTGTCCCGATCTATGGGATCCGAAGAGGAGATTCCCGATACAGTCCCTCATTCTGTTCTGAACCCAGTCGCGTTTTCCTCGGCTCAAGTCACTCCTGTTCCGCCTCCTGGAAAGATATTTGTTTCTCCTGAGCTTCGTTCCAAGTTGTTGTCTTGGGCTCATCAGTCTAAGTTCACAGGGCATCCTGGTGTCCTAAAGACTTTCAAGTTTCTGTCTGAAACTTACTGGTGGCCTAAAATGAAGGTCGACATCCAGGATTTCGTGGCATCCTGCCCCAAATGTGCCCAGCATAAGACTCCCCGTCAGTCTCCGGCAGGTCAGTTACAGCCTTTATCAATACCCTGCCGTCAATGGTCTCACCTGTCCATGGACTTCATCTCCTATCTACCCTCCTCTCAAGGATTCAATACCATCTGGGTAGTTGTCGACAGGTTCACCAAAATGGCCCACTTTGTTCCACTCCAGGGTCTTCCTTCTGCTCCAAAACTTGCTCAAGTCTTCCTACGGGAGATCTTTCGCCTACATGGACTTCCTACTGAAATTATATCTGACCGTGGAGTTCAGTTCGTAGCAAGATTTTGGAGAGCTCTCTGTTCTGCCCTACAAGTTAAACTTGAGTTCTCATCAGCCTACCACCCTCAGACGAATGGACAGACTGAGAGGGTGAATCAAGAATTGGAGACCTTCTTGAGACTTTATATTTCCTTTTCCCAAGATGACTGGGTAGACCTGCTTCCATGGGCAGAATTTGCTCACAACTTTCGCTATCATACTGCCATGGAGACCACCCCGTTCTTTGCTGTATATGGGCAACATCCTCGTGTCCCATACTTCCAAGATCTACCAAACATTGATGTTCCTGCAGCCAATTCTGTTCTAAACCAGTTTTCGTCTACTTGGAGAAAAATTAATGTTTCCCTTAAAAAGGACTCAAGCCGTTACAAGTTCTTTGCTGGCCGCAAAAGATGTGTAGTTCCAAGCTTAAAACCTAATGATAAGGTTTGGCTGTCCGCCCGGAACCTTCGTCTCAGAGTGCCATCAATGAAATTTGCACCACGTTTTATTGGTCCTTTCGCATTGACAAAGTCATCAGTCCTGTAGCGTACAAGCTCAGATTGCCCCCTTATTTGCGAATACCTAATGCCTTTCATGTCTCCCTCCTTAGACCCTTGATCCTGAATCGTTTCCAAAAAGCTCTTCACGTTGGCCCCAAAGTACGAACTCAGAGGGGCAATGAGTTTGAAATAGAGAAGATTCTGAATTCCTGGTGCCGGTATGGTCGTCTGCAATACATTATCGATTGGTCCGGTTATGGTCCTGAGGAGAGGATTTGGGTAAATGCTACAGATGTCCACGCTCCAAGGTTGATCCATGTTTTCCACAGAACTCACCCTTCCAAACCACGTGGGTGTTCGGTGCCCACCCATAACGGGGGGTACTGTCAGGAATCGACTTACTGCAGCTGCTCCTGTCTGCCGGAGCAACCTCCGTCTGAGGCTCCCATGTCTCGCTGCCACTGGTCACCTTGTCGCTAAATGCCATTCTGGGCCTAAGGACACTCCTGTTGTCAGCCGGCATGCACGCACGTCGCATTCCCGTCAAACCACGGCATGGGCACCGCCATGACAGTCCCCATCAGCTCTACCGCATTAGCCAATCCAGAGCCTGGCCGCACCTCCCGTTCACTCCCATCCAATACCTGCAGACTGGGGGGTATATCAGGAGCAGCAGGGTGAGTCAGTCGCCTTGGACTTCGTGTCATTCCTCTGACCTGTGTCTCTGGCTCCGTTCTCCAGTTCCTCTTGGTACCCGCTCTGCTTTCCAGTCTGGTCCTGCACTGCCGTGGAACCACAAGCACCAGCAACCCAGGTACCTGTGATCAGCTTCACACCTTATCCCGCTATAGTGTGCTCCAGCCCTCTGCAGTAGAGATTCTCATCCAGGTGCATCTCGTTACCTACACCTGTTCATCAGCCTGCAAGCTGCCAGTGTTATTCCAACCTGCACTGAGGATTTAAACCACTTGTTCCTGTCTTCTGCAACAGTTACCTAGCTTGCTATTCCCACCATCATCCCTGCTGTGCTCCACGATCCAGGAACCATTGGTTCCCATACCGATACATCGTTCCCCTGATTGATTGTTACTCACGTCACAGACTTTGCCATAGACTTTCAGCTTCCATGCTGTTCCACCCACAATTGCATATCTTCTGTTGTCATCAGTACTCCTGCTGCCATATTGTTTGTATCAATGGCTAAATAAACAACACAGCGCACATGCGCAGGAATCTTATCCAGCCTCCTCGTTTTTTCCACTGACCCACTAGTGCCCTCTCCGGGAACACGAACTAGACAGAGCCTGACAAACCAATCTCTCCAACTACTGACCCATCTCTCTTCTCCCTTTTGCATCCAAACTCCTTGAGTGCATTGTCTACAACTGCCTCACTGTCTTTCTGTCTTCCCACTCACTTCTTGACATTTTGCAGTCTGGTTTTCGTCCTCTGCACTCCACTGAAACTTCCCTTACGAAAGTCTGCAATGTCCTCCTTGCTGCTAAATCCAGGGCCACTATTCTCTGCTTATTCTCCTTGACCTCTCTGCTGCTTTTGACACTGTAGACCACCCTCTCTTCCTTCAAACCCTTTACTCCCTTGGTTTGCGTGATACTGCTCTCTCCTGGCTGTCCTCCTACCTTTCTGACCATTCCTTTTCTGTCTTCTCTCATGACTCCACCTCCCCCCCACTTCCTGTACCAGTAGGTGTCCCCCAAGGTTGTGTTCTTGGGCCTCTGCTTTTCTCTCTCTACACATCCTCATTAGGTGAGCTCATTAGCTCTTTTGACTTAAAATATCATCTCTATGCTGACGATACTCAAATCTTCCTTTCCTCCCCAGACCTCTCCCCTGCTCTCCTCACTGTTATCTCCAACTGTCTCTCTGCTATCTCATCCTGGATGTCCCAGCGCTTTTTGAAACTTAATATGTCTAAGACTGAGCTGATCATCTTCCCTCCCGCATAACCTCACCTCCCACAATTTCATAATCCATTGATAGCACAACTATCTCCTCTAGCCCCCAAGTGCAATATCTTGGAGTAATCCTTGACTCCTCCCTCTCCTTCAAACCACACATTCAGTACCTCTCACAAACCTGCCGTTTCCATCTCAAAAACATCTCCAGGATCAGACACTTTCTCACCCAGGATGCTACTAAAACCCTCATCCACTCACTGGTCATTTCCAGATTGGACTACTGCAATCTCCTCCTATCTGGCCTCCCTCAAAAATGCCTCTCTCCACTCCAATCTATCATACCTGTCCTCAATGCTGCTCTCATCTCTAATCTTCCTCACCAAACATACTACATCCATATCCCCTCACTGGCTACCCTTCCTATTCAGGATCCAATTCAAGCTTCTCACACTGACCTACAGAGTCCTCACCCACTCTTCTCTCTCTTACATCTCTGACCTTTTCTTTCTTTACATTCCCACCTGTCCTCTTCATTCTGCTAGTGCACGCCGTTTCTCCTGACAACAGATTACCTCCTCCCACTCCTACCTACAAGATTTTGCACGTGCTGCTCCCTATCTCTGGAATTCTCTACCTCTCCCCATCCGACTCCACCTCTCTACAAAACTTCAAACAGGCTCTCAAGACCCACTTCTTCACCAAACCCAGCCAAATCTCACCCTAACCCTCTTGTCTATGCTCACTATTTACCCCTTCTGTATCACCCCGGTCTGTTAGCCCCTCACCTTTTAGATTATAAACTCGCAAGAGCAGGGACTTCTTTCCTCATGTGCCTTTCCTTTTCTTGCTTACACTATCTTATACTCCTTACTCCCTTTGATGGCACCTAATCCCGGCTTTTCTATACCTGTCCTATATTGTCTTGAACTGTAAGTGTCAGAGGAGGCAGCGCATCGTGCCGGCTCCCGGCTGTTGCTAGGCAGCGGGGCCGGCGTGTCACTTCTGCTCCTGGATCTCCGTCCCTGGCTGGTTGCTTGGCAACCAGTGACATCAGGCGGCCGCCCTGCACTGCGATCCTGGCTGTTGCTAAGCAGCCAGGGACGCTGAGCGATGCGCGCCCAGAGACAGGTGCGATGATCAGGGTCTGGGGGGCTGGGCTGCTGGGTCTCCTCTCATTGGTCTGCAGGGCCTTTTTATTGGAGTCAGGGCAGTGCATCCCCGCCGGTGATAGCTTCCTGTGGAGCCTGTACCCTGCCTCTGGAGTGTTCCTGCTTTCAGTCAGTTTGTTCCTGCATCCTGTATCCCGTTTTCCGGAGCCTGGTCCTGGGAATCGGTTCCTGCCTTCCAGTCTTGTGATCCTGAATCTTCAGTCTCGGGGTCTTGTTTGCTTCTACGTGCACCTTTCCCGGTGTCGTGAGTAGCGGCTCTGCCGCACCTTACGGCTGAAGCTGTATTATCCTAATTCTCTTGTCATTGTGTTTTCTGCGGAGGTTCCGCCACTGTTGTCCTTACCGAACTACGATGGATTCATATTCAGCATTTGGGCAGCGTCACTTTGGTTACGGTTTTTCTTGCCAGCTGCGCCGCACATATATTAGTTAATTATTTTCTGTAGTTTCCCCCTTCGTAGTCCTGCCTGTCTTAGTTAGTTTTCCCCTTGTTCTCTCTTTGTCTCGGTTAATGCCTTGTCACCTATTAAGACCGGAGGTCATCAGAGTTCGGGCAGACCTAATCCGCCCGTTCAAACGCGGCTGCCATGGGCACAAGAAACCATAGTCTTGCAGGCATTAATCGACCACTAGGGAAGGACAACGGACTCAGGGTTTTCTGTTAGGGGTAGCTGCGAATCGCATTTTGTACAGCAGCATCACGTTTCTGTATTTGGAGCCCATCTATTGCCACCCTATCTCTCGGGTTCCGAGTACATAGATCATAACATTATCACCGGCCACAAAACAATCAGGGTGGCCTTGGAATTCTGTCCTCATGAATCCTTCGGTGCAAGGTCAGAATCCCAGCCAGATATTGGCTAGTCAGATTCAGAATCTCACTCAGGATGATTAGGTCTCAGGAGGATCTTTTGCGAACTTCCCCGAGTGTAACTCCAGAACCCAAGATGAATCTTCCCGACCGCTTTTTGGGTAACCGAAAAGATTTTTTTAATTTTTGGGAGAGCTGTAAACTTTACTTTCGCTTAAGGCCCCAGTCCTCAGGTTCAGAATCCCAGCGGGTGGACATAGTTATGTCTTTACTTCAGGGGGACCCACAAACTTTGGCCTTTGGGTTAAAACCTGATAACGCAGCATTACTCATGGTGGATGTCTTTTTTAAAACTTGAGGCCTGTTGTATGATGATCCGGATAGGGAAGCATCTGCAGAGAGCCATTTATGTGCGTTAAAACAGGGTAAAAATCCCGCTGAGGCGTATTGTACTGAGTTTTGCCGTTGGTTGAATGACTGTGGCAGGAATGATCCTGCTTTGCGCAGTCAGTTTTGCCTCATCTTGTCAGAGGTGATCAAAGATAGTCTCATTCAGTACCCAGCTCCGGAGACTTTGGATAAACTCATGGAGCTTGCCATTAAGATCGATCGCTGTCTCCAAGAGCAGAGGGCTGAAAGAGGGACTAGTTTTAGGCCTAGTCCATGTGTGTATGCTCTCCCTGAGGACGTTGAGGAACCACATGCAAGTGGGTCTGTCCCGACTTTCATCTGAAGAGAGAACCAGAAGGTTGAATTTAGGGCTCTGCTTATACTGTAGCGGCAAGGGACATGTTGCGCGCAGCTGCCCAAATAAGCAGGGAAACGCCCTGACCAAGTGAAAGTTGAGGGGGTTCACTTTGGTCTTCAATTACTCTCCTCACATGATTCATTGTTAGTTCCTGACGAAGTATCTTCAGGGAGTCAGTGTTCTTTTGTTTCAGCATTTATTGATAGCGGAGCTGCTGGGAACTTCATGGATCTTACTTGGGCTCAAACTCTAGGAATCCGCAGCTCCAGCTTTGTAGACCTATTACCATGCGTGGTCTAGATGGTGGCCCTCTCTCTAATGGGGTAATCACTTATCAGACTCCACCATTGCGTTTGACGGTGGGTGCATTGCATTCTGAAAGAATTGAATTCTTTCTCACCCATTGAACACTGTGCCTTTAGTCTTGGGTCACCCCTGGCTGGCCATCCATAATCCAACCATTGATTGGCAACTGGGGAAATTTCACGGTGGGGTTCCAATTGCACTAAGAGGTGTATTACTCATCCGCTACAGGTCGCTGTCGTTGTTTCAGAACTTATTCCAGCAGTTTACCAGGACTATGCAGATGTCTTTTCCAAGGGAAATGCGGATGTCCTTCCACCCCATCGGTCTTATGACTGCGCTATTGACCTCATTCCTGGTGCTACTTTGCCTAAAGGGAGACTCTATGCATTGTCTGGCCCAGAGACTAAGGCCAGAGACGATGTGCAGGAAAGTCTAAAAAAGGGGTTTATTAGGCCCTCAAAGTCCCCTTTGAGTGCAGGGTTCTTTTTTGTTGAAAAAAAAAGACGGATCTCTTAGGCCGTGCATTGACTATCAGGCCCTGAACAAGATTTCTGTCTAGAACACTTACCCCTTACCTCTCATTTTGGTGTTGTTCGATCAACTTCGCACCACGGATATTTTTTCTAAAATTGACCTAGAGGAGCGTATAACCTCATCCGAATAAGATCTGGGGATGAGTGGAAGACGGCTTTTAGTACCCAGTCCGGACATTATAAATATCTTGTGATGCCGTTTGGGCTGTCCAACGCTCCTGTGGTGTTTCAGGATCTTATAAATGATGTCCTCCACGACTTCCTGGGGAAATTGGTGGTAGTTTATTTGGATGACATCCTAATTTATTCTGAGTCTACGGAACAGCATTGTTTCCATGTTCGGCAAGTGCTTCAAAAATTGCGGGAGAATCACTTCTATGCCAAGTTGGAGAAATGTGATTTTCACATTGCAGAGGTGTACTTTTTAGGATATATTATTTTTCCGGAAGGGTTTTTTATGGAACCTAAAAAACTCCAGGCAGTCTTGAATTGGGCTCAACCCACCAACTTGAAGGCTATTCAAAGATTTTTGGGTTTTGCTAATTATTATAGACGCTTTATTCGTGCTTTCTCCGAGTTAGTTGCCCCTATTGTGGCTTTGACTAAAAAGGGGGCTGATCCTTCTAAGTGGTCGCCTCAGGCCGAGCGTGCCTTCCAGGATTTGAAACAGGCCTTTGTCTCTGCTCCTGTCCTTAAACAACCCAACCCTGATCTTCCTTTCATCGTGGAGGTAGATTCCCCAAGTGGGAGCTGTTCTGTCTCAAGAAGACCCCAAGTCGTTGATGCTTCATCCATGTGCTTTTATGTCCAAAAAATTATCTTCCGCAGAGACCAACTATGATGTGGGTAACAGAGAATTGTTGGCGGTCAAGTGGGCTTTTGAGGAATGGAGGCACTGGCTTGAGGGAGCAAAGCATACCGTCACTGTGTTTATGGACCACAAGAATTTACAGTACATTTAGTCAGCTAAACGGCTAAATTCCCGACAGGCTCGCTGGGCGCTGTTCTATACTCAGTTCAATTTTATCATCACCTACAGGCCCGGTACTAAGAACATCAAGGCCGATGCCCTGTCACGCTGTTTTCTCCCTGTTCACGATAACTATTCTCCTTCCACTCCTATTATTCCAGCATCCTCTATCCGAACTGGCCTCACACAGGATTTACACACACAATTAGTTCAGGTTCAGCTACAGGCTCCCAGTAACACTCCCATTGGCCCTCTCTTTGTTCCAGAGTTCTTGAGAGGCAATGTCCTTGCTGAGTTTCACAATGACAAAGTTGCTGGCCATCCTGATGTTGCTAAAATGTTGGAGTTACTCTTTCGCTCGGTGTGGTGGCCTAATCTTTCCAAGGATGTTAGGGAGTTTGTTCTCTCTTGTCAAGATTGTGCTAGGCACAAGGTGTCCCGGTCTCTGCCCATGGGGCAGCTCCTGCCTTTAGCCATTCCAGTCAGGTCATGGTCACACATTTCCATGGATTTCGTGGTGTATCTTGCACTCTCTTCTGGTTTTCAGGTGATCTGGGTGGTGGTGGATCGATTTAGCAAGATGGCCCATTTCATTGCTTTACCACGATTGCCGTCCGCTCAGGTTTTGGCTGTCTTGTTCCTTCGTCATATTTTCAGGTTCCATGGATTACCCATTGATATTGTCTCGGACCGGGGATCACAGTTTATTGCCCGTTTCTGGAAGCTCTTTTGTACATCGCTAAACATGAGACTCAGTTTAACCTCTGGATACCATCCACAGTCCAAAGGGCAGACGGAGCGTGTGAACCAATCGCTGAAGCAGTATCTGCGTCTTTATACTGCCAAGCTTCAGAACGATTGGTCGGACTATCTTCCCCTGGCCGAGTTTGCTTACAACACCTGTCATTCATCCACCAAGGTGTCTCCGCTCTTTTTGGTCTTTGGCTTTCATCCTAGAGCCAATTTCTTGACTCCTAATTGTCCATCTTCTTCCTTGGCCCTAACTTCCCGCCTCAGAGCTATTTGGAAGAAGGTACACCTTGCTCTTAAGAAAGCTGCCTTCTGGGAGAATTTTTTTTTGATAGGTTCCAACGTCCATGCACCTTTAAGGTGGGAGACAAGGTGTGGTTGTCAACCCGTAACATCAAACTCCGACAACCTTCGGCTAAGATGGGACCCATATTCATCGGGCCGTTTTGTATTATCAAACAGGTCAATCCTTCGGCTGCAATTCATGAGCTCACTTAAAATTTCCAACACGTCTCATTGTTCTCTGCTTAAGCCCTATATTTTTTCCAGGAAATTCCCTTAGAAAGTTATCCGGGGTAGGCCTCCCGTGGATGTTCAAGGCCAACACAAATTCCTGGTAGAAAAGCTTTTGGATTCTACGGGTTCCCGTGGTCAGCTTTATTTTCTGGTCCATTGGAAGCGCTACAGCCCAGAGGAGAGATCTTGGGTCCAGGACAAGGATTTGCATGCTCCTAAACTGAAAGAGATGTTTTTTTGGGGAATTTCCTCTTAAACATGGGTTCAGGGGTTCCTTAACCCCTCCTCAAGGGGGGGTACTGTCAGGGGCAGCAGTGCATCGCGCCGGCTAACGGCCGTTGCTGGGCAGCGGGGCCAGCATATCAATTCTACCCCTGGCTCTCCATCCCCGGCTTTGTTCCTGCTTTCAGCCAGTTCGTTCCTGCATCCTGTATCCCATTTTCTGGAGCCCGGTCCTGGGAATCGGTTTCTGCCTTCCAGTCTTGTGATCCTGAATCTTCAGCCTCGGGGTCCTGTTTGCTTCTATGTGCACCTTTCCTGGTGTCGTGAGTAGCGGCTCTGCCGCACCTTATGGCTGAAGCTGTATTATCCTAATTCTCTTGTCATTGTGTTTTCTGCGGAGGTTCCGCCATGGTTGTCCTTGCCGAACTACGACGGATTCGTATTCGGCATTTGGGCAGCGTCACTTTGATTACGTTTTTTTTTGGTGGCCGCGCCGCACATATATTCTTTTCTGTAGTTTCCCCCTTCGTAGTCCTGTCTGTCTTAGTTTTCCCCTTGTTCTCTCTTTGTCTCGGTTAATGCCTTGTCACCTATTAAGACCGGGGGGCATCGGAGTTCGGGCAGACCTAATCCCCCCATTCAAACGCGGATGCCTTGGGCACAAGAAACCATAGTCTCGCAGGCGTTAATCGACCACTAGCGAAAGACAAAGGAGTAAAGGGTTTTCTGTTAGGGGTAGCTGCGAATCGCAGTTTGTACCGCAGCATCACGTTTCTGTATTCGGAGCCCATCTAATGCCACCCTATCTCTCAGGTTCCGAGTACATAGATCATAACAGTAAGTGCTGTTTTCTTGTTTGCTCATATGATTATGTACTGTATAATGGGTGCTGCGGATCCCTTGTGTTGCCATATAAATAAAGGATAATAATAAACAATTTGGTGTGGTCACACCATCTTAAGCACGCAGGCCCATGGTACGTTTTGGTGGCACTGTCTGTTACATGCAGCTCTCACCTCAGTAACACAGTCACAAGTGGACAGGCTATAGAGCAAGAAAAGTGGCTGCGCTGTGTGTCAGCAGCTATATAAAATAGAGAGCACAACGTATAAAATGTAAAGAATTTATTCTCTTAATCAATATAGTTATAAAACATGTAGGTTAATAATACACCTATATCTGTCTCAGGTGATATAAAGGTTCAGCCGTGTGATAAAAATGGCTATCCAATATATTAAATCCTAATTGTGCAATAGGGAGGGAACAAGAGAATTTGTAGATGTAGTTCCAGATAAGTGTAAACATATACTACCTCCCCGGCAAGGGCTGGTATAAACTTGGCCGGGCGTCCCCGGCTAGTGAGTCCTGCGTTGCCCGATGTTCTGCACAGAGGAGAGGAGTATTGCGGTGCCCAGTGCCGAGCACCTCCCAATAGAAAGAGCGGAAAGGTGGGTAACCCAGCGCAGCCACTTTTCTTGCTCTATAGTCTTCCAATCCATCTCACATAGTGGTGTGGCAAGCGCAGTGTCTCAGGAGCCTGTTGTACCTTAATTTGTTGGTTTTATTTAAATGATTGATTTGTTTGAGGCGCTGAACAGTTTCTTTTGTTGTCCACAAGTGGACAGGCTACTGCTTCCCATCAGATCAGCACACTCATATTTTCATTTTCTGGTTACTTGTTGTCCTGTCCTGTCCTAGTCATGGGCAATTGCAGTGGGGGGTGGGGGTTTCCATGTGTGTGTGTGTGTGTATGTATGTATGTATGTATGTATGAATGCATATATGTGTGTATGTATGTATGTATGAATGCATATATGTGTGTGTGTGTGTGTGTGTGTGTGTGTGTGTGTGTGTGTATATATGTGTGTGTATGTATGTGTGTATGTGTGTATGTATGTATGTATGTATGTATGTATATATATATATATATATATATACATACATACAGTGTATATACATATATTCAGTGCTATTTTTCAGCAGGAACTGAATTCCTGAACCTCTTATTAAATATGACAGCATCGGGAACTCGGTTCCTGAACCTGTCCTGGGCCAAAATGTATTTTCCATAAGATAAGTTTTATTTTAAAGTAGTGATGTGCACCGGAAATTTTTCGGGTTTTGTGTTTTGGTTTTGGGTTCGGTTCCGCGGCCGTGTTTTGGGTTCGACCGCGTTTTGGCAAAACCTCACCGAATTTTTTTTGTCGGATTCGGGTGTGTTTTGGATTCGGGTGTTTTTTTCAAAAAACCCTAAAAAACAGCTTAAATCATAGAATTTGGGGGTCATTTTGATCCCAAAGTATTATTAACCTCAAAAACCATAATTTACACTCATTTTCAGTCTATTCTGAATACCTCACACCTCACAATATTGTTTTTAGTCCTAAAATTTGCACCGAGGTCGCTGGATGACTAAGCTAAGCGACCCTAGTGGCCGACACAAACACCGGGCCCATCTAGGAGTGGCACTGCAGTGTCACGCAGGATGTCCCTTCCAAAAAACCCTCCCCAAACAGCACATGACGCAAAGAAAAAAAGAGGCGCAATGAGGTAGCTGTGTGAGTAAGATAAGCGACCCTAGTGGCCGACACAAACACCGGGCCCATCTAGGAGTGGCACTGCAGTGTCACGCAGGATGGCCCTTCCAAAAAACATTCCACAAACAGCACATGACGCAAAGAAAAATTAAAGAAAAAAGAGGTGCAAGATGGAATTGTCCTTGGGCCCTCCCACCCACCCTTATGTTGTATAAACAGGACATGCACACTTTAACCAACCCATCATTTCAGTGACAGGGTCTGCCACACGACTGTGACTGAAATGACGGGTTGGTTTGGACCCCCACCAAAAAAGAAGCAATTATTCTCTCCTTGCACAAACTGGCTCTACAGAGGCAAGATGTCCACCTCATCATCATCCTCCGATATATCACCGTGTACATCCCCCTCCTCACAGATTATCAATTCGTCCCCACTGGAATCCACCATCTCAGCTCCCTGTGTACTTTGTGGAGGCAATTGCTGCTGGTCAATGTCTCCACGGAGGAATTGATTATAATTCATTTTAATGAACATCATCTTCTCCACATTTTCTGGATGTAACCTCGTACGCCGATTGCTGACAAGGTGAGCGGCGGCACTAAACACTCTTTCGGAGTACACACTTGTGGGAGGGCAACTTAGGTAGAATAAAGCCAGTTTGTGCAAGGGCCTCCAAATTGCCTCTTTTTCCTGCCAGTATAAGTACGGACTGTGTGACGTGCCTACTTGGATGCGGTCACTCATATAATCCTCCACCATTCTTTCAATGGTGAGAGAATCATATGCAGTGACAGTAGACGACATGTCCGTAATCGTTGTCAGGTCTTTCAGTCCGGACCAGATGTCAGCATCAGCAGTCGCTCCAGACTGCCCTGCATCACCGCCAGCGGGTGGGCTCGGAATTCTGAGCCTTTTCCTCGCACCCCCAGTTGCGGGAGAATGTGAAGGAGGAGATGTTGACAGGTCGCGTTCCGCTTGACTTGACAATTTTCTCACCAGCAGGTCTTTCAACCCAAGCAGACTTGTGTCTGCCGGAAAGAGAGATCCAAGGTAGGCTTTAAATCTAGGATCGAGCACGGTGGCCAAAATGTAGTGCTCTGATTTCAACAGATTGACCACCCGTGAATCCTTGTTAAGCGAATTAAGGGCTCCATCCACAAGTCCCACATGCCTAGCGGAATCGCTCCGTGTTAGCTCCTCCTTCAATGTCTCCAGCTTCTTCTGCAAAAGCCTGATGAGGGGAATGACCTGACTCAGGCTGGCAGTGTCTGAACTGACTTCACGTGTTGCAAGTTCAAAGGGCATCAGAACCTTGCACAACGTTGAAATCATTCTCCACTGCACTTGAGACAGGTGCATTCCACCTCCTATATTGTGCTCAATTGTATAGGCTTGAATGGCCTTTTGCTGCTCCTCCAACCTCTGAAGCATATAGAGGGTTGAATTCCACCTCGTTACCACTTCTTGCTTCAGATGATGGCAGGGCAGGTTCAGTAGTTTTTGGTGGTGCTCCAGTCTTCTGTACGTGGTGCCTGTACGCCGAAAGTGTCCCGCAATTCTTCTGGCCACCGACAGCATCTCTTGCACGCCCCTGTCGTTTTTTAAAAAATTCTGCACCACCAAATTCAAGGTATGTGCAAAACATGGGACGTGCTGGAATTTGCCCATATTTAATGCACACACAATATTGCTGGCGTTGTCCGATGCCACAAATCCACAGGAGAGTCCAATTGGGGTAAGCCATTCCGCGATGATCTTCCTCAGTTGCCGTAAGAGGTTTTCAGCTGTGTGCGTATTCTGGAAAGCGGTGATACAAAGCGTAGCCTGCCTAGGAAAGAGTTGGCGTTTGCGAGATGCTGCTACTGGTGCCGCCGCTGCTGTTCTTGCGGCGGGAGTCCATACATCTACCCAGTGGGCTGTCACAGTCATATAGTCCTGACCCTGCCCTGCTCCACTTGTCCACATGTCCGTGGTTAAGTGGACATTGGGTACAGCTGCATTTTTTAGGACACTGGTGAGTCTTTTTCTGAGGTCTGTGTACATTTTCGGTATCGCCTGCCTAGAGAAGTGGAACCTAGATGGTATTTGGTAACGGGGGCACACTACCTCAAGAAATTGTCTAGTTCCCTGTGAACTAACGGCGGATACCGGATGCACGTCTAACACCAACATAGTTGTCAAGGCCTCAGTTATCCGCTTTGCAGCAGGATGACTGCTGTGATATTTCATCTTCCTCGCAAAGGACTGTTGGACAGTCAATTGCTTACTGGAAGTAGTACAAGTGGTCTTCCGACTTCCCCTCTGGGATGACCATCGACTCCCAGCAGCAACAACAGCAGCGCCAGCAGCAGTAGGCGTTACACGCAAGGATGCATCGGAGGAATCCCAGGCAGGAGAGGACTCGTCAGAATTGCCAGTGACATGGCCTGCAGGACTATTGGCATTCCTGGGGAAGGAGGAAATTGACACTGAGGGAGTTGGTGGGGTGGTTTGCGTGAGCTTGGTTACAAGAGGAAGGGATTTACTGGTCAGTGGACTGCTTCCGCTGTCACCCAAAGTTTTTGAACTTGTCACTGACTTATTATGAATGCGCTGCAGGTGACGTATAAGGGAGGATGTTCCGAGGTGGTTAACGTCCTTACCCCTACTTATTACAGCTTGACAAAGGCAACACACGGCTTGACACCTGTTGTCCGCATTTCTGTTGAAATACCTCCACACTGAAGAGCTGATTTTTTTGGTATTTTCACCAGGCATGTCAACGGCCATATTCCTCCCACGGACAACAGGTGTCTCCCCGGGTGCCTGACTTAAACAAACCACCTCACCATCAGAATCCTCCTGGTCAATTTCCTCCCTAGCGCCAGCAACACCCATATCCTCCTCATCCTGGTGTACTTCAACACTGACATCTTCAATCTGACTATCAGGAACTGGACTGCGGGTGCTCCTTCCAGCACTTGCAGGGGGCGTGCAAATGGTGGAAGGCGCATGCTCTTCACGTCCAGTGTTGGGAAGGTCAGGCATCGCAACCGACACAATTGGACTCTCCTTGTGGATTTGGGATTTCGAAGAACGCACAGTTCTTTGCGGTGCTTTTGCCAGCTTGAGTCTTTTCAGTTTTCTAGCGAGAGGCTGAGTGCTTCCATCCTCATGTGAAGCTGAACCACTAGCCATGAACATAGGCCAGGGCCTCAGCCGTTCCTTGCCACTCCGTGTGGTAAATGGCATATTGGCAAGTTTACGCTTCTCCTCCGACAATTTTATTTTAGGTTTTGGAGTCCTTTTTTTACTGATATTTGGTGTTTTGGATTTGACATGCTCTGTACTATGACATTGGGCATCGGCCTTGGCAGACGACGTTGCTGGCATTTCATCGTCTCGGCCATGACTAGTGGCAGCAGCTTCAGCACGAGGTGGAAGTGGATCTTGATCTTTCCCTAATTTTGGAACCTCAACATTTTTGTTCTCCATATTTTAATAGGCACAACTAAAAGGCACCTCAGGTAAATAATGGAGATGGATGGATACTAGTATACTTATGGATGGACTGCCGAGTGCCGACACAGAGGTAGCTACAGCCGTGGACTACCGTACTGTGTCTGCTGCTAATATAGACTGGATGATAATGAGATGAAATCAATATATATATGTATGTATATATAATATCACTAGTACTGCAGCCGGACAGGTAGATAAAATATTTATTAGGTAATGATGACTGATGACGGACCTGCTGGACACTGTCAGCTCAGCAGCACCGCAGACTGCTACAGTAAGCTACTATACTATAGTAGTATGTACAAAGAAGAAAGAAAAAAAAAACCACGGGTAGGTGGTATACAATTATGGATGGACTGCCGAGTGCCGACACAGAGGTAGCTACAGCCGTGGACTAACGTACTGTGTCTGCTGCTAATATAGACTGGATGATTGATAATGAGATGAAATCAATATATATATGTATGTATATATAATATCACTAGTACTGCAGCCGGACAGGTAGATAATATATTTATTAGGTAATGATGACTGATGACGGACCTGCTGGACACTGTCAGCTCAGCAGCACCGCAGACTGCTACAGTAAGCTACTATACTATAGTAGTATGTACAAAGAAGAAAGAAAAAAAAAAACCACGGGTAGGTGGTATACAATTATGGATGGACTGCCGAGTGCCGACACAGAGGTAGCTACAGCCGTGGACTAACGTACTGTGTCTGCTGCTAATATAGAGTCTAGACTGGATGATAAATTATTGATAATGAGATGAAATCAATATAATATCACTAGTACTGCAGCCGGACAGGTACTATATATATTTATTATGTAATGACTGATGACGGACCTGCTGGACACTGTCAGGTCAGCAGCACCGCAGACTGCTACAGTAAGCTACTATAGTAGTATGTATAAAGAAGAATGAAAAAAAAAAAACCACGGGTAGGTGGTATACAATATTATATATATATATATTATATACAATTATATATATATATATATATATATATATATGATGAAAGAACGAGGCGGCACTCTGGAGACTTTGGTGAAGCGGTGAACTTTGTCAGGTGAGACTTTATCAATATTATATATATATATATTAAACTGGTGGTGATTGATTATTAAACTGGTGGTCAGGTCACGTTGCAACTTGCAACTAGTACTCCGAGTCCTAAGCAGACAATCACAAAATATATTATTATACTGGTGGTCAGTGTGGTCACAACAATGGCAGTGTGGCACTGACTCTGGCAGCAAAAGTGTGCACTGTACGTTATATGTACTCCTGAGTCCTGCTCTCAGACTCTAACTGCTCCCCACTGTCAGTGTCTCCCCCACAAGTCAGATAATTAATACAATACACAGCCACACTATCTAATCTATATCACTTCAGCAAGTAGTATAGTAGTATAGTAGTACTCCTCCTAATAGTAATAATGCTCCCCAAAATACTGTGTCTCTCTCGTCTCTACTGTGTCTCTCTCTTCTCTAAACGGAGAGGACGCCAGCCACGTCCTCTCCCTATGACTCTCAATGCACGTGTGAAAATGGCGGCGACGCGCGGCTCCTTATATAGAATCCGAGTCTCGCGAGAATCCGACAGCGGGATGATGACGTTCGGGCGCGCTCGGGTTAACCGAGCAAGGCGGGAAGATCCGAGTCGCTCGGACCCGTGAAGAAAAAACTGAAGTTCGGGCGGGTTCGGATTCCGAGGAACCGAACCCGCTCATCACTATTTTAAAGTCCATTTTGAGTGCCTTCCTTTCTATAATCTATCTGTCTGTCTATCTATCTATCTATCTATCTATCTATCTATCTATCTATCTATCTATCTATCTATCTATCTATCTATCTATGTATCTATGTATCGTTTTATTTTAAAGTCCAGTTTGAGTGCCTTCTTTTCTATCTATCTATCTATCAATCTATCTATCTATCTATCTATCTATCTATCTATCTATCTATCTATCGTTTTATTTTAAAGTCCATTTTGAGTGCCTTCTGTTCTAAAAACTATATATCATCTGTCTATCAGTGACGTACGGTGAGGTCAATGGCTGGGGAGGCACTGGCCAGTGTGGGTGGTGCAATGAGCGAAAGAAAGAGAGAGAGAGAGGGGGATAGTGTTAGAGACAGGACAATGAGAGTGCAGTCACACAGGGGGAAGAATAGGGGCAGAGAGAGGTGACTAGGGGAGGTAATAGATGGTGTCAAAAACAGTACAATGAGAGAGCAGTCACAAAGGGAGAGGGGCAGAGACGGCAGGTGGAGACTGAATGGGGCTGTCGCTGGGGGTAATTAGTTAGGGCAATGACAGAGCAGTCACACAAGAAGGAAGAGGGGCAAAAGAGAGGACAAGTAGAGAAACAGTAGAGTGAGAGTGTCAGAGTTAGGAAAATGAGGGTGCGGCACTCACACAGGGAGAGGGGCAGTCAGAGAGAGAGAGAGAGAGAGAGAGGAGGTGCAAACTATTTGGCCACTCTCTGTGAGTGCAAAAATCAGTTTCAGCATCATCAGGACTCCTCCTCAACATGTGCTTTGCTGTGCTCTAAATCAGGATTATGTAGAATAGCATGGGTGAGGGTGGTTAATGCCCCAGGGGGACTTTATTGGCCCTTAGGTGTGCTTGTGAGGGGGGGTAATGCCCCATTATTTTAGACCTGGTGGGATGGGGATGTAACTTAGTGCACTTGGATAGGGGAGGTGGGGTGGGTTTCTTGTTATGAAAATGCTGTGAAAAAATTATGTTTAAAGTAAACATCTCTTATTACTGGGATTGTGACCCATATATCCCAGACTGCTGAGCCTGAGGTACAAAGCTGTGCAAGTGCTATTTCTTATATGACTCACCTACAGTGTGCATTCTTCCCTATCGCAATGTGCACTAAAGGGCATGATCGAACTTTTAGAAGTATTCCCTCAGGCAGCAGGTAGCAGGCAGGCAGTGCTAGTCATGGTGGGAGTTTCCTTTCCATTCCTAGCGTATGGTATGCAGAGGCCACGCCCACCCCATTGCTTATTGTATGAGTGACTTACTGTGAATGACAGAACTGCCGGGGAATGACAGAGTTCCCTGTGACATCATTGCCCGCCCACCAGATCTGATTGGACAGACTGCAAACAAGGACATGTGTAGCTGAGCTGTACATAACATCTATGCCCTACATCACTCAGAGTCAGCATTAATGTCACAGGTGTCAGCCTGGCGGGGCCCACCTCCCTCTGCAGAACTGGGCACCGCTGACCTCTAAGTTTCCTTTTCTACAAACAGACGAGTGAGTAATGTGAATGAGTGTAACCAGGCCTCCTTTTTTAAGAATCCAATCAGGGAGGTCAGAAGGCAGTGTGCCAGGCCCCCTCTGGATCCGTCCCTGCATCAGCTATCACATTTTCCTGAGAAGGGTGTGCCTTGATGTGGGCTCAAGGCACAGCCCTGTCACTGAGGCAAATGTACGGCTGCTGCATCCCCTTGTTTTTTTCAATGGGCTTTTCCTGACCTCGGTCGCGACCCTGCCCCCCACTCTGTACGGTTTAGAATTGTTAGTGGGAGGCAGCGCTGTCGCTGCCTCAAATCCAAGTGTGGCTAGGATTTAACTGCAAAAATAAGTATATTAATACAAAGAAGTCATTTATAACAATGAATCTTTGTATTATTCTCATCATAAGTTCGAAATATGACAGGGGAGGCAGAGACTCCACTGCCTCCCCTGACTGCACGTCCTTGCTATCTATAGCTTTTTTAATAGCTCTGCCCCAGACCCATAGTTCCTGAACCTATTTAAAAAAAAAAATTTTAATTAGTACTGGTGTAACTAGCACTGCTGAGGGCATTGTGTATCTGTCACTGCTGTGGGTATTGTGTATCTGTCACTGCTGGAGGCATTGTGTAACTGACACTACTGGGGTTATTATGTGGTGTATCTGGCACTACTGGTGGCATTATGTGTAAATATGGCAGTACTTGGGGCATTATGTGTTTTAAAAAAGTTTATGTACCAATTGACACTACACCCCTTTGGTACCTCCACCCACATCACTACTCACATCTGCCCCGCTCAAAGTTCCTGAACCTATTTTCCTACAAAAATAGCACTGTATATATATATATATATATACACACATATGCAGAGAACCCTGCACTCTTCTTGGCAGCTTCTTGGCACTCTTCTTGGCAGCTTCATTCACCTTTATGCTTTAGTATACATCTGAAAAAACTATGGGGTTTTGGTTTATGAATTGTGCAATGCATGTAAGCTTGCGGGCCACTCCACGGGACCCCATTTCACAGCAAGTCCTACTCTATCACATAAACTTTCACATTCTCCCCTATGAAACAACAGTAGCAAGGTCCCTAAAAAATCTATGTGATAGTTTATGTGATAGAGTAGGACTTGGGCCTGGAGGTACTGCGAGTGGGGGAGGGGCGGGTAATGCTTCTCCTGCTTCTCTTCCTGGAAGCAGCTAAGCTGCTGTCCTCTTTTTGGCACTGGCTCTCCCGGAGACTCGCACAGTAGCCAAGCAGCCAGTCACTATTGTTAGCGTCAGTGTCCCAACGCGCCGCATTACAGGGAAGAAGATGCACTCAATAAACTACAGCTCCCAGCATCCTGTAGCACCAGCTGGCAGTTGTTAATCAGAGCGGATGATGCGCGCACAGCATAAGTGCACTGCGTGCTAAGCACTATTCGCCCATACCTAGTTACAGCCCTGGGTCTGGACACTGGAGCAGGTGATTTTTCCAACACTGGAGTGCCGGCTGATTTGGAGTATATATATATATATATATACAAACAAATCTGGAAAACCACAGCACTCACCACCCCAGAAGCGGGGTGCAGTGTCTGCACTCACCACTCACAAGGTGGGGTGCATGCAGCCCATGGCCACCAACCCAAATACATACAGACAGAAAGTTCAGCACTCACCATAGCAAGCTCACTTATCCTCACAACATCAATAAATAAATGATGGGGATTTAGTTAGTGAATTGGCCAATGCACGGAAGCCTGCATACCGCTCCACGGTACCCCAACTTCATGCAGGTCCTACACTATCAAAGTCTCAAAAATTAAAACCTGGCAACTGTTTCACACATAATGTAACTATACACATGCCCACTAGGTTTAACGTGTATCTGCCAAACATCTTATGGCTTTTAAAGGTACACTGGTCACCTGACTCTGGCTGATAAATTACTAAGGAGCAGATGACACAGGTTTAGAACAAATGAGATTACACAGGGGTACATGAAAAGGCCTGTGACCACGGTTAATAAGAGTTAACCAAAGATTAACCCCACAATATACAAACAAATCTGGAAAACCACAGCACTCACCACCCCAGAAGCGGGGTGCAGTGTCTGCACTCACCACTCACAAGGTGGGGTGCATGCAGCCCATGGCCACCAACCCAAATACATACAGACAGAAAGTTCAGCACTCACCATAGCAAGCTCACTTATCCTCAATACATCAATGTGTGCAGTTATATTATGTGTGAAACAGTTGCCGGGTTTTAATTTTTGAGACTTTGATAGTGTAGGACCTGCATGAAGGTGGGGTACCGTGGAGCGGTATGCAGGCTTCCGTGCATTGGCCAATTCACTAACTAAATACCCATCATTTATTTATTGATGTTGTGAGGATAAGTGAGCTTGCTATGGTGAGTGCTGAACTTTCTGTCTGTATATATATATATATATATATATATATATATATATACACACAAACGCTTTACGGGGGCACCCACGGCACGAAATAACGTCACAGACAGCAGGTATGTATAGACATCATCATTTCGAAACTTTACTTCCTGACGACGAAGTAAAGCTTCGAAACGTTGATGTCCATACTTACCTGTTGTCTGTGATGTTATTTCATGCCGTGGGTGCCGCCGTAAAGTGTTTGTGTGAAGGAGTCCTTGCAGTGGGATCTCAGGCTGGCATCGGCCGTATATACATACGCAATGGGAGTGCTGCTCTTATGAGTTTATATATATTTACACTATATATATATATATATATATATATATATATATTCAATGTTATGTCCGCACTCTTATCTGTTTGTTGTCATCAATGGGGTGCTCCACAAGAAAGCCTATCAAGATTTTCACATATACTAGAGTAGTATAAGACTGTTCAGTCTTAACAGAGGGCACACACCCCAATCCACAACTTTTAAAGATTTATTAATTGTATCCAAGACATCAATTCCATGTCGACGTTTCGGCACAACCGGCCTTTTTCAAGACGACCATCAGAGGCAACCATCCAGCATGTCAAATGTGTACATGACCTTTGACATGCTAGATGGTTGCCTCTGATGGTCGTCTTGAAAAAGGCCGGTTGTGCCGAAACGTCGACATGGAATTGATGTCTTGGATGCAATAAATAAATCTTTAAAAGTTGTGGATTGGTGAGTGCCCTCTGTTAAGACTGAACAGTCTTATACTACTCTAGTATATATATATATATATATATATATATACTGCTCAAAAAAATAAAGGGAGGACTAAAATAACACATCCTAGATCTGAATGAATGAAATATTCTTATTAAATACTTTGTTCTTTAAATAGTTGAATGTGCTGACAGCAAAATCACACAAAAATGATCAATGGAAATCAAATTTAATAACCAATGGAGGTCTGGATTTGGAGTCCCACTCAAAATTAAAGTGGAAAAACACAGTACAGGCTGATCCAACTTTTATGTAATGTCCTTAAAACAAGTCAAAATGAAGCTCAGTAGTGTGTGTGGCCTCCACGTGCCTGTATGACCTCCCTACAACGCCTGGGCATGCTCCTGATGAGGTGGCGGATGGTCTCCTGAGGGATCTCCTCCCAGACCTGGACTAAAGCATCCGCCAACTCCTGGACAGTCTGTGGGGCAACGTGGCGTTGGTGGATGGAGCGAGACATGATGTCCCATATGTGCTCAATTGGATTCAGGTCTGGGGAACGGGCAGGCCAGTCCATAGCATCAATGCCTTCATCTTGCAGGAACTGCTGACACACTCCAGTCACATGAGGTCTAGCATTGTCTTGCATTAGGAGGAACCCAGAGCCAACCGCACCAGCATATGGTCTCACATAGGGTCTGAGGATCTCATCTCGGTCAGGCTACCTCTGGCGAGCACATGGAGGGCTGTGCGGTCCCCCCAAAAAATGCCACCCCACACCATTACTGACCCACTGCCAAACCGGTCATGCTGGAGGATGTTGCAGGCAGCAGAACGTTCTCCTTGGCGTCTCCAGACTCTGTCACATCTGTCACATGTGCTCAGTGAAAACCTGCTTTCATCTGTGAAGAGCACAGGGCGCCAGTGGCGAATTTGCCAATCTTGGTGTTCTCTGGCAAATGCCAAACGTCCTGCACGGTGTTGGGCTGTAAGCACAACCCCCACCTGTGGACGTCAGGCCCTCATACCACCCTCATGGAGTCTGTTTCTGATCATTTGAGTAGACACATGCACATTTGTGGCTTGCTGGAGGTAATTTTGCAGTGCTCTGGCAGTGCTCCTCCTTGCAGAAAGGCCTCCTCCACGTCTCCTGATGTTCTGGCCTGTCTCCTGGTAGCGCCTCCATGCTCTGGACACTACACTGACAGACACAGCAAACCTTCTTCCCACAGCTCGCATTGATGTGCCATCTTGGATGAGCTGCACTACCTGAGCCACTTGTGTGGGTTGTAAACTCCGTCTCATGCTACCACTAGAGTGAAAGCACCGTCAGCTTTCAAAAGTGACCAAAACATCAGCCAGAAAGAATAGGAGTTGAGAAGTGGTCTGTGGTCACCACCTGCAGAACAACTCCTTTATTGGGGGTGTCTTGCTAATTGCCTATAATTTCCACCTGTTGTCTAGACCATTTGCACAACAGCATGTGAAATTGATTGTCAATCAGTGTTGCTTCCTAAGTGGACAGTTTGATTTCACAGAAGTGTGATTGACTTGGAGTTACATTGTGTTGTTTAAGTGTTCCCTTTATCTTTTTGAGCAGTATATATATATATATATATATATATAAATGCGTGCGCATATATATATATATATATATATATATATATAAATAAATATATGTGTGTGTGTATATAAATATATATATGTGTGTGTATGTGGGGGGTTTATATATATATATAAACCCCCCACAGTAAATCCTGCATTTTCCACAGACTAATACTGCAGGAAACTACATTTAGGAATGAGGGGACTAACTGAAAAAGTTAATGGTGCCCCCTCTGGCAGTTACTACCTGATTTAACCAAACTTTGAGCTGTTAAACGCCTAGCGCTGAAAGACGGTTTAGCTGGGACCTGAATGTTGACGAATCAGCTGAATGGATTTTATTCCTGGCTGAATGAAACCCTTTATTATTATATGATCAGACCCTTGTGCTGTTGTTTCCTGTGTCATTTTACTTAACTCTATCGCCTTATCTAACTATTGCAAACCTCTTATAATGGAAGATGATTGAGAAAATGATATACTGTATATTTAAAGTATATTTTAGGTTATTAAATTATTATTATTGTTATTATTATTATTATTATTATTATTATTATTATTATTATCCTTTATAAAGTACTGACCTGTTACCTGGCGATGTACATAGAGAGATGATTACAGAATTCTTTAAATAATCAGCTGCTAGCAAACATGACTGTCCTTGCCTTAACTGACCCTCCTTCCTCTTCTGGCCCAAGAGAAGACTTTCACTACTGTGCTGCATTGTGAGGCGCTAAAAGTGCCTAAAGCTGAAGATAAATAGTTGTATACCTCCCAACAGTTTTACAAACAAACCTGAGACTAAATAAACTCTACCCCAAGCTTCAGCAATACACACCTCAGTCTGCCAAATGCCACTCACATCTATCCAGTGACACCCACATTCTCTGAAAGCCATATCCAGTTCCCATTAGGTTACTCCCTATTCATGGTCTGAGAATCAGGATCGCCCTGACAAATACTGCATTATTGGGAAGCCTGAATGTAGTATGTAACCCCTTTCACACTGACAAATATTTCCCGGGTTATTGTACATGAATACGCATCAACCCAGGAATTTGCTCAGTGTGCAAGGGTCCTGAAAGAATATCCTGTGTCGAGCGTCCCAGCATTTCATCCCAGGTTTCGACCGGGGTTGAAGCCGGAATCGACCCGGGATGCAGTGCAGTGTGAATGGGTAAGCCGAGTCAACGTGACCCGGCACCCGTACTCTGCATAGGAGGATGCGGTGCTTGGAGATGATTATCTCAAAGCACCGCCTCCGGTAGCATCAGCGGTGACGTCACCAACCCGGCAATAAGCCGGGTCGGGCAACAAGTCTGAATTAGTCTCAAGCCGGGTCGCACCTAGGAAGCACACGTGTACACATTCCCGGGTATGACACGGCTATTGAGAATCTGAAAGGGGTATTACAGAAGAGCATGAGTCTCTGTCCTTGATGGTTCACTCAGAAACAATGTCTAAGTAACTCAGAGCTGCCATGTTTCTCTGAAAGGACCTCACATCACAATTAATAGGTTAATAAATTAATTGTCCGCTTTGAACCAGTGAGCTATTCTTAACTTTTATTTACATATCACAGTTTTGCAAATATTTCTGTTATAAAGGCGCAGTATTTGTGCACATAGTTTTCATCCAGTAAAGGCTGATACATTTTCAACTGATCGATATAAAATGCTTATGCCCAGTAACATTAAAAAGGTAAAAAAATATATATTTGGCTAATCACATACTCTCCCATCAATCTTCAAATTTAATTTGGGACAGGGTCGGATTTAGGGGTGAGGGTGCCCCTAAGCACACAGTAACAGCCACCCCCTGCCTGCCTAATTTGATTATTTGTATTGATTGGTTATAAGCCCTCATTTGATGATAGCCAATTTAATAAAATAATAAAAAAGTTACTAGCTATGACATTTTTTATTATTATTTTTTATTATGTATACATATTTACTAAGTGGGACAGCTTACAGGTGCAGTATGTGCATGTCCTACCCGTTTACACTCCATTCAAGATGGCATATGGTTCAGTACAGTGGAAATATTTTGCCGTTTCTGGTACTTTTTGGGCTGGCCGTATCAACACAAGCATCTAAGTACCGCCCCCAAACAGGTGCCGCCCCTAATGGGAAATTCGACACTGATTCAGGACATTAGGCATGTGGCAAAAAGGGAGCATGGTCTCATGCCCATGAGGTCACACCCCCTGTTATGGGATATTTTAGGAGTCATAACCACATGTCACACCCCCATTGCTCGTCACGCTGGGGGCGAGGACAGTAGCTGCCCCTGACCTTCTCCAGGCACTTAATGTTCTGCAGCTAGAGTGTCTCCCAGCTTTCTGACTGCCCACAAGGCACTGCGGTCTGTGGGTGGGACAGTGGGACAGTGCACAAAAAACTGGACTGTCCTGCTATGGCAGTGGTGGCTCCAGAGGTGAGGCTGCAGCACGGTCTAAAATTCATATAGGGGAGCCACACCGACTGCCAGTGAATCCCAGCTGACAATGTTTGGGGTGGCCATTGGTGAGGCTTCCCTATTTTAATTTTAGAAGGCGCTGCAACCTCACCTCTGGAACCACCACAGGTTGAGAGGTAGGACTAATCACTACTCTTGTGTCTTAGGGGTCTATTTGCTAAACCTTGGATGGAGATAAAGTCACTGGAGATAAAGTACCAGCCAATTGGCTTCTAACTGTCATTTTTCAAACACAGCCTGTGACATGTCAGTTAGGAGCCGATTGGCTGGTACTTTATCTCCAACGATTTTATCTTCATCCAATGCTTAGTAAACAGACCCCTTAGATTGCAAGCTCCACTACGGAAGAGGTGCAATTGCGTAGTCTGGATGGTGTGATGTTAGTGTATTAGAATGCTTAATATTTGTAGACACTCCCTTACTAATATGTGTAAGCCTGAATCTTCAGTGATGGTCCCTGGGACCAGGGGGATGCTGGGAAGTGGGTGGTCTATTGTGCAGTGTGCCTGGAGTTGGTGATGGAATAAAACAGCACAGCAGTGAACTCACATGTCTCTGTGTCCTTATGACTGTATTTACAAACATATGAACAAAACATGGTGTCAGAAGAAGTTTAACTTGGACTGCTAGTGCTCTCAGAGTGTGAAAGAATCTTGCAGAAGTCTGTAAGGCTGTGATACTCAGTGTCTGCAAAGCCTGCCGTGTGCTCCTCTCTTCAAACAGTGAGTAACCATGGATAAACTAGCTCCTCCAACCGGCATGCTGATGTCTGGTAACTTGCCTCAAAACTGGAAAAGATTTAAGCAAAGGTTTAATATAGATCTTGCTGCATGTGGAGCTGATACAGAGGCTGACAAAACTAAGGCATCCATTTTCTTCCATGTGATAGGAGAGGATGTGCTAGACATTTTTTAATAGTTTTCAGTTTGCTGAGGGGCAGAATATGGTGCTATCTTCTATAAGGCAAAAGTTTGAAGATTACTTTGTGCCAGGGAAAAATGTGACATATGAAAGATATAAGTTTTTCACATGTGATCAGAAGTCTGTAGATGGATTTAATCAGTATGTTACAGAGCTGCAATCACTCAGTAAAACCTGTGAGTTTGGTGATTTAAAGGATTCACTGATTAGAGATCATATTGTCTGTGGAATACCTGATAATGGACTCAGAGAGAGACTGCTAAGAGAGCAAAACCTAACACTAGACAACGCAGTGACTATGTGTAGATCTGCAGAAATAACTAGATTTCAAGCCAAAAAGTTACACAAGGGACGCTGATGGTGCTGTCCATGTAGTGCAGAAAACAGAGCCAAGCAAACCTCCATTCTCAAGAATGAAGCAGTCTAAGCCACAGTCTAATAAGAAAATGTGTAGTAGATTTAGAAATGCTCACAATCCTAAAATGTGCCTGGCTTATGGTAAAACCTGCATGAAATGTGGTAGACTAAATCACTTTGCCAAATGCTGTAAAATGAAAAGTGAAACAACCAATGTGCATGCTGTTAAACAAACAGAGGTATTCTTTGTGGATTGCATTGAACTTTGCAGTGGACATAAGAAAGAATGGATTGTCCCTTTAACAGTGAACAAGATTGTCATTCCCTTTAAGCTTGATACTGGCGCGCAGGTGAATTTAATATCGTTTCAAGATCATAAAACTTTTAGAGTGAAACCTAAAATTCATCCAGCCAAAGTGAAAGTTACAGGGTACACTGGGGATGAAATTCCTGTGTAAGGTACATGCTTAGTGACACTGAAATATAAGGGACAACAGTTTAAAACATCTCTACTGATTGTGGATAAGAATGTGCAACCGATTCTAGGATTAAGTTCCTGTGAGAAATCAAGCTTGCTAAAGAAAGTTTTTATGGTGACATCACAAGTAGAAGATGACTGCAAATCGATGTTTACAGAATACAGACACTTGTTTGAAGGTCTATGTTGTTTACTTACTTAGGAAAGTTTATTTCTCAACTCTGAACGAACAGCATCTCTTAGATGGTTGTTGGACAAAGATAACAAGTGGATGTGGTCACATGAACAAGAAGAAAGTTGGCAAAACCTGAAACAGATCATTACAGGGCAACCAGTGCTAAAATTCTTTGATCCTGTGAAAAGAATAAGAATTTCAGCAGATGCTTCGCAATTTGGCCTAGGCTCAGTGCTGTTACAAGAACATGAGGATACATGGCAACCAGTTATCTATGCATCAAGAGCACTGACAAGTGCTGAAACAAGGTATGCTCAGATAGAAAAAGAACTTCTAGCGATCACATATGCATGTGAGCGATTCATCAGTTTGTGTATGGTCAAACATTTACAGTGGAAACTGATCACAAGCCATTGGTAGCTATCATGACTAAATCATTACATGACTGTCCGATGAGAATTCAACAAATGCTTATCACACTGCAGAAATATGATGTACACTTGCTGTACTGTCCCGGCAAATACATGTACATTGCTGATACACTTTCTCGTGCTGTGGATAAAAGTGAAGGTTCCAAAAGTCTGATGGATGAAGAGATAGAAGCCTATGTTAATTTGATCGTAGCTTCTCTACCAGTGTCTCTTTCAAGACAAGAACAGATTAGGAAAGAAACTGAGACAGATGACACAATGAAAGTGTTGAAAGATATCATTCTGAAAGGTTGGCCAGCAGAAAAACATGCGTGCCCGCTGTCTATCCATGACCTTACAGTTGTCGATGGTATTATTTACAAAGGCAATAGGTTTGCATACCTGCATGACTAAGAAAAACTATGCTGTGCAAGATACATGAAGGCAACTTAGGAGAAGAAAAATGTAAGAGAGTGCGTGAAGTTATGTATTGGCCAAGAATGAACCAAGACATAGCACAGACTACAGCTACATGTGAATTATGTCTTACGTATAGACCAAAACAACAAGTCGAGCCACTGAGTCCTCGCGCAGTGCCAGAGAGACCGTACCAGAAAGTTGGCGCAGATTTGTTTGATTGTAATGGGAAAATGTACATTGTCATGACTGATTATTACTCTAACTACCCTGAGGTGAAGACACTACATACAACTACTAGTAAAGCCGTAATCAATTGCATGAATTCAATCTTTGCAAGGCATGGTGTTCCTATGGAAGTGTTCACTGACAATGGTCCTCAGTTTTCCAGTGCTGAATTTAGACAATTTGCTGATGAGTGGGAATTTGTCCATACTACGTCAAGTCCCCACTATCCACGCTCAAATGGGTTGGTGGAAAGTTCAGTAAAAACTGTAAAGAGTCTCATGAAAAAAGCTCAAGAAGGTAAAGAAGATTTCTATAAAAGTCTTTTAATCCTCCGCAGTACACCTTTACAGAATGGACTTTCTCCTGCACAAATGCTGATGGGAAGGAGGATTAGAGCAAATCTCCCGATACATGATGAACTACTTAATACACATAACTCAGCGTTGGTCAGACTGAGTAAGGAACGTCAACAGGCGAAACAGAAACTGTTCCATGACAGGCGAGCAAAAAGCTTATCTGATCTAAAATCGGGTGACCAAGTCCGTCTTAGAGATCACGAGAAAGTTATTTGGGTGCAGAAAGGTAGTGTGCAAGCACAAGGAGCACCAAGATCTTATACTATACGTACAGAGCGTGGAACGGAAGTAAGAAGAAATCGGGTGGATTTAAGATCTCAACCTAACCATAATGAAGACAACATGACTGAAGAATACTCTTCATCTGACATATATGATGATCCTGATAATGGTGAACAAACCACGATTCTAGAAAGGTCCAACATGGTCGATGAAACACAGACTGTGTATGAAAGACCCAAAAGGGAAATACGCAGACCTGAGAGACTCATTGAAACGTGTTACTGTAGATGATGTTCTTAATATGACATTGTCAATTGTTGCATTGAAGCGTACAGGGCTTATCTTTAAAGAACAGAGGATGTAATGTTAGTGTATTAGAATGCTTAATATATGTAGACACTCCCTTACTAATATGTGTAAGCCCGAATCTTCAGTGATATCCCTGGGACCAGGGGGATGCTGGGAAGTGGGTGGTCCAGTGTGCAGTGTGTCTGGAGTTGGTGATGGAATAAAACAGCACAGCAGTGAACTCACATGTCTCTGTGTCCTTATGACTGGATTTACAAACATATGAACAAAACAGATTGGATCATGGGGACTGAATGCTCCCCCTAACATAAAAATTGTTCTGGACGGCACCTTCAAGAGATAATGGTGGTGGGTGGGTTGCTCTGTCCCCCATTTCATTCTATTTTACTACCATCCATTATGAGATTCGTGGAGTGCCACCCCTCTACATTGTAGTGTGTAGTGCAAAGCAAGCACACGACTCCACTCCTCCCTCTACTGCTGCCTTCCAGCAATATATGCTACACAGTCACTGAGAACTTGGAGACAAGACATTGAGGGTCATTCCGACCTGTTCGCACGCTGACGTTTTTCACAGCTCAGTGATCAGGTCACTACTGCACTTGCGTATGCACCGCAACGCGCAGGCGCGTCGTACAGGTACAAAGCAGATCATTGCTGAGCGATGGATTTAATGAAGAATCCATTCGCACAGCCGATCACAAGGAGATTGACAGGAAGAAGCGTTTATGGGTGTCAACTGACCGTTTTCTGGAAGTGTTTGGGAAAACGCAGGCGTGTCCAAGAGTTTGTAGGGCGGGTGTCTGACATCAATTCCGGGACCAGACAGGCTGAAGTGATCGCAGCGGCTGAGTAAGTTCAGACCTACTCAGAAACTGCACAAAATATTTTTGCAGAACTCGACTGCACAGGCGATCGCGCACTTGCAAAGCGAAAATACACTCCCTTATAGGCGGCGACTATCTGATCACAGCATTGCAAAAAGTAGCTAGCGAGCGATCAAGACTGACCCCCACTGTCTCACTCAGAAGGCACATTCTGAACCACATTAGCAAGTTACTATTACTTAAGAATTCAGTATTATATTTAAAATTAGTAATGACTTAAAGCTACAGTATAATTCATTTTTCTACCACTATGTTGAACTTGACACTAATTTAATAATTACTCACCAAAACAACTACAGTACTTATTGTGTTGATATTATGAAATATTTTAATTACAAACAAAATGTATATAAATTGTTTGATTATTCATTTTAGTGAACACAGGGCAGTCACCCCTCTCTATCAACTAAGTTGGGTAAAGTCTTTGATATAAAAATGTAAACGAATTTGGGTTGTGCAGATCTCATGTGTACATGGATGGGACCAGCATTTGGATGGCATACTGGTCCTTGTAGTGCAATTCGGAGGATCTTAGAGTTGGCTCTCAATTTAGAAATATTCATGTATGTGCTACTATCATGTAGCATGACAAGATGCAAGTTTATAACACACAGTGGAGCTGTTGCCCATAGCAAACAATCCATTGCTAGCAATTATTTATCAGGTACATTCTATAAAATGATAACTAAAAGCTGATTTGTTACCCTACAAGACTTGAAAGTGAAATTTTTAATTTTTCAAAAATCTGTATAATATTCTGGTGGTTTAAAAAAATAATTGTTTTAGCACATACACCTGAGGATGGTGAATTTCCCATTAGGCATGTGAGGTAAGTGCCTAGGGGCGGCACTTGGATGCTTGTGTTGGTACTGTCAGACTGAAATGTACCAGTTACTGCTAAATATTTCCAAAGTACTGTACCATACCATATGCCATCTTCAATGGAGTGTAAGCGGGTAGGACATGCACATACTGCCCCTGTAAGCTCTCCTACTTAGTAAATATGCATACATACAGTAATTAAAAAGATTTTTTTTTTTTTTTTTGGCTTTTCAATGAAAATAATACATTTAGGCAAGTGTATGTGTGTGGGAAGGGGGAGAGGGGCTGTTGCTAATGTGCCTAGGGGAGCCCTCACCCCTAAATCCGCCCCAGGCGGACAGTGAGTGACAGTCGACAGGGGGCGAGCAAAGAGGCATTTGGAGAGAAGTTTTAAGTATTAAGCCTTGGACAGAGATACAGTACAGTGGATACGTTACACATAGAGAGATAAAGTGGAGTAGTTGCCCAGAGCAACGAATCAGGTTCTAAGATTGTAAAGAAATGGTTACTTCTGGGGGGGGTTTAGCAATGGAACAATAACTTTATTTTAGAAATGGACACTATTTAAACAGCAAGCATATTGATCCCAGACATCCTTGACAGAGTGCCAGTAATGGCTCAAAATGGCGTTGGAAGCCTGAGGGACATTCAGAGTCACATGCAACAAACTTCCGGGACCGGTTTTGGCGTAATTTATAACGGCTGATCACGGCCAGGCACAACCTGATCTCCCCATCTGTGGAGGATTGACGAACACCATGCGTAAGGTAAGACAGGGACAGTTTATGTGTACATCTACCTGGACTTACACGCATAAGTACCGGCTACTACTAATTAACCCCAAAAGGGCTATAAACAATACTTCTATTTAATTTCTTTATAGGTGCCACTGTATAGATTTTTAGTGCTCATATCTATATTTTTTAGCATTCAAGGATGGATACACACCAGACAGAGATATCAGTGGACCTGCAGTCGTGACAACAGAGCGGCTGATTCAGGTAAGTATACACACTTACCGATCAGCAGCTTGATGTGTCGGTCAGGACACCCAGCTAAACGGGCATTTGAATTTGCCCACCCAGCTGTGATGCCAACCCCCCACAGCAAGTGTATGGGTGGCCGGCGTACCGCTCGTACACACAGCCAGATGCACTGATATAGCTTTACAAATATCAGCCAACGGCTGTGCTGCACAGCTAATGCTAAATGTCTGTGACTGACACCATTCACAGACATATTGGATGTACACACCTGCCAACGGACTTGCAATACTTTGGCCGCTAGCTCAAAAGGCCAAGTATGTACACAACTTAACTGTCATTTCAAAGACTGTGCTAGATAAATGACATTTACGTGATGATAGGTTGCTTTGGGCAACTTTTCCGCTTTATCTGTCTCCGATGCTTGATACCTCTACCCCCAGTGAGCAAAATCTGTCAAGGGACAAGCAAAGAGACAATTAGTCAAAGCCGGCAGGGGACAAGCAGAGAGACAGTGGGGGAGATGTGCTAAAGTGGAGAGAGATAAAGTACAAGCCAATCAGCTCCTAACTGCCATGTTACAGTCTGTGTTTGAAAAATAACAGTTATCAACCAGAATCAACAGTGATTGGTTGGTAGTTTATTTCTCTCCACTATCAATCTCCAAGGCTTAGTACATCTGTACAAGTGAATGATCAATGTGAGTAGTACAATTACTCTTTTTCCGTAGGCATTTCTGAAGGCATTTTTCACTATTATTATTTCACAGTTCTACATTATTTTTGTCAAACAGGAGTATTTAAAGTTCCAAAAATTTACATCATAACCAAAATCTACAAAAATATCTAGAGTGATAGGATTGTACAGGAATTCCGCATACACAGAGCCATGCTTCATTTCTGCTTACAAACAGTAGATGTGTATGTCAGCAAAGTGGCTTTGGAAATTATTTTATAATATTGTTTACTATGGAAATATTTACAGTATCTATGGTTGGTTGGTTGGTTGGTTGGTTGGTTTAGGACTTTTTTGCTTTATTTGTATGTTTTTTGTTTACACCCTAGCTTAGCGTGCACTGCACTTTAGAGCAAAGCAATGCTAAAGGATTGAAGAATACCATTTTCTTTACAGATGTACGCGTGTTTTAATTCCGCCTTCCTATTTCAGTCCAGCCCTACCACAGATATACAAGGACGTGCGGTAACTCCTGTTTATCCTGGCAAATCACATATAAAAAATATTTCAGACGTTTACATTCATTTGGGATTTCCAAAATACCAATGTGACAAATTGTCTACTTAATCAGTTAAGCAAATGTTTGTGAAAATTGGCAAGAGGAATTCAACCATCTTGCCAACATGAATGAAACCTCTCTGAGTTTAAACAATGGTCGGCTCATTCCATGGAAATCCCAACAGCCGGTTCTTTGTTCCTGACTGAACCTAGGTCCGTGCAAGCTGCAGAGAGATAGAAAGTTGATACACTGCCATATCTATAGCAGTCAGACCTGGTTGGTACAGCGCATTGATCGTGTTGGCAAATATGAGAATCACAGACATCTCGTTATCAGAGTCCTAGAGTGTGAGTTTCACCCTCTGTCAGGGTTTCTCATTCCGGTGGTCTCAGATATTTTCACTATTTTCTCACAGGTTTTATCACAGTTTGACAATGACTAAAAAAACAATAATAAAAGTTTGTTCCTGTTTAATCAGAGATAAAGGAAACACAGACGTGGGATGTCATTTAGAACTGGCTGAGGCTAATTCCCCCATGTCTCCTGATTTTTCGCATGACAGTAGCAGACAGTTTTTGCTGTGGATAATCTTTTTATTACTTCAGACTTGTTGATTCTGGATTATCAGGATTAAAGATTAATTCTACCATAGCAAAAACAAAAAGTTAGTTTCAGTCCAATTAATATACAAAATGGTGTATTTCTGCAAGAGGTGGGTTCCAAAATTGTAGTAATGATCCTACATTGGAGGTTTATGACCTAGGGGTGTTCAATAACCCAACTGTTAGTTTGAGAAAATCCCACCCATGGCAGAGTGTTGCAACTACAAGGAATTTACTGAATTTGATGATGCAGAGTTGTGCAAGTAAAAAATATTTTTGATAAATAATACACTTTGAGATGGATTGACCCATTAATTATAATTAGTCACACATAGGGCTGAAACGATAATTTGCTCTCAGTACCAAGTAATAGACTTAGTGTCCAATTAATCTGCATACTGTACATAGATACATACATAGCCAACTGGGTACAAATACGTAGTCACACTGGCAGGATCTGTAGTAGAACTCACTAGGTCAGTGATGGCTAACCTTGACACTCCAGCTGTTGTTGAACTACATATTCCAGCATGCCCTGTTACAGTTTTGTTATTTGGCCATGCTAAAACTGATGCAGGGCATGCAGGGATGTGTAGTTCAACAACAGCTGGAGTGTCAAGGTTAGCCATCACTGCACTAGGTGAAACTAGTCATCTTTCAGCCACATTTTATTAGTGATGTGCACCGGAAATTTTTCGGGTTTTGTGTTTTGGTTTTGGATTCGGTTCCACGGCCGTGTTTTGGATTCGAACGCGTTTTGGCAAAACCTCCCTGAAAATTTTTTGTCGGATTCGGGTGTGTTTTGGATTCGTTTTTTTTTTTTACAAAAAACCCTCAAAAACAGCTTAAATCATAGAATTTGGGGGTCATTTTGATCCCATAGTATTATTAACCTCAATAACCATAATTTACACTCATTTTCAGTCTATTCTGAACACCTCACACCTCACAATATTATTTTTAGTCCTAAAATTTGCACCGAGGTCGCTGGATGGCTAAGCTAAGCGACATAAGTGGCCGACACAAACACCTGGCCCATCTAGGAGTGGCACTGCAGTGTCAGGCAGGATGGCACTTCAAAAAAATTGTCCCCAAACAGCACATGATGCAAATAAAAAAAGAGGCGCACCAAGGTCGCTGTGTGACTAAGCTAAGCGACCCAAGTGGCCGACACAAACACCTGGCCCATCTAGGAGTGGTACTGCAGTGTCAGGCAGGATGGCACTTCAAAAAAATTGTCCCCAAACAGCACATGATGCAAAGAAAATTGAAAGAAAAAAGAGGTGCAAGATGGAATTGTCCTTGGGCCCTCCCACCCACCCTTATGTTGTATAAACAGGACATGCACACTTTAACGAACCCATCATTTCACCGACAGGGTCTGCCACACGACTGTGACTGAAATGACTGGTTGGTTTGGGCCCCAACCAAAAAAAGAAGCAATCAATCTCTCCTTGCACAAACTGGCTCTACAGAGGCAAGATGTCCACCTCATCATCATCCTCCGATTCCTCACCCCTTTCACTGTGTACATTTCCCTCCTCACAGATTATTAATTCGTCCCCACTGGAATCCACCATCTCAAGTCCCTGTGTACTTTCTGGAGGCAATTGCTGCTGGTGAATGTCTCTACGGAGGAATTGATTATAATTCATTTTGATGAACATCATCTTCTCCACATTTTCTGGAAGTAACCTCGTACGCCGATTGCTGACAAGGTGAGCAGCTGCACTAAACACTCTTTCGGAGTACACACTGGAGGGAGGGCAACTTAGGTAGAATAAAGCCAGTTTGTGCAAGGGCCTCCAAATTGCCTCTTTTTCCTGCCAGTATACGTACGGACTGTCTGTTGTGCCTACTTGGATGCGGTCCATCATATAATCCTCCACCATTCTTTCAATGGTGAGAGAATCATATGCAGTGACAGTAGACGACATGTCAGTAATCGTTGGCAGGTCCTTCAGTCCGGACCAGATGTCAGCACTCGCTCCAGACTGCCCTGCATCACCGCCAGCGGGTGGGCTCGGAATTCTTAGCCTTTTCCTCGCACCCCCAGTTGCGGGAGAATGTGAAGGAGGAGATGTTGACGGGTCACGTTCCGCTTGACTTGACAATTTTCTCACCAGCAGGTCTTTGAACCTCTGCAGACTTGTGTCTGCCAGAAAGAGAGATACAACGTAGGTTTTAAATCTAGGATCGAGCACGGTGGCCAAAATGTAGTGCTCTGATTTCAACAGATTGACCACCCGTGAATCCTGGTTAAGCGAATTAAGGGCTCCATCCACAAGTCCCACATGCCTAGTGGAATCGCTCTGTTTTAGCTCCTCCTTCAATGTCTCCAGCTTCTTCTGCAAAAGCCTGATGAGGGGAATGACCTGACTCAGGCTGGCAGTGTCTGAACTGACTTCACGTGTGGCAAGTTCAAAGGGTTGCAAAACCTTGCACAACGTTGAAATCATTCTCCACTGCGCTTGAGTCAGGTGCATTCCCCCTCCTTTGCCTATATCGTGGGCAGATGTATAGGCTTGAATGGCCTTTTGCTGCTCCTCCATCCTCTGAAGCATATAGAGGGTTGAATTCCACCTCGTTACCACCTCTTGCTTCAGATGATGGCAGGACAGGTTCAGGAATGTTTGGTGGTGCTCCAGTCTTCGGTACGCGGTGGCTGAATGCCGAAAGTGGCCCGCAATTCTTCTGGCCACCAACAGCATCTCTTGCACGCCCCTGTCATTTTTTAAATAATTCTGCACCACCAAATTCAATGTATGTGCAAAACATGGGACGTGCTGGAATTTGCCCAGATGTAATGCACGCACAATATTGCTGGCGTTGTCCGATGTCGCAAATCCCCAGGAGAGTCCAATTGGGGTAAGCCATTCTGCGATGATGTTCCTCGGTTTCCGTAAGAGGTTGTCAGCTGTGTGCCTCTTCTGGAAAGCGGTGATACAAAGCATAGCCTGCATAGGAACGAGTTGGCGTTTGCGAGATGCTGCTACTGGTGCCGCCGCTGCTGTTCTTGCTGCGGGAGGCAATACATCTACCCAGTGGGCTGTCACAGTCATATAGTCCTGAGTCTGCCCTGCTCCACTTGTCCACATGTCCGTGGTTAAGTGGACATTGGGTACAACTGCATTTTTTAGGACACTGGTGACTCTTTTCTGAGGTCTGTGTACATTTTCGGTATCGCCTGCCTAGAGAAATGGAACCTAGATGGTATTTGGTACCAGGGACACAGTACCTCAATCAAGTCTCTAGTTGCCTCTGAATTAACGGTGGATACCGGAACCACGTTTCTCACCGCCCAGGCTGCCAAGGCCTGAGTTATCCGCTTTGCAGCAGGATGACTGCTGTGATATTTCATCTTCCTCGCAAAGGACTGTTGGACAGTCAATTGCTTACTGGAAGTAGTACACGTGGTCTTCCGACTTCCCCTCTGGGATGACGATCGACTCCCAGCAGCAACAACAGCAGCACCAGCAGCAGTAGGCGTTACACTCAAGGATGCATCGGAGGAATCCCAGGAGAGGACTCGTCATACTTGGCAGTGACATGGCCTGCAGGACTATTGGCTTTCCTGTGTAAGGTGGAAATTGACACTGAGGGAGTTGGTGGTGTGGTTTGCAGGAGCGTGGTTACAAGAGGAAGGGATTTAGTGGTCAGTGGACTGCTTCCGCTGTCATCCAAAGTTTTTGAACTTGTTACTGACTTATGATGAATGCGCTGCAGGTGACGTATAAGGGAGGATGTTCCGAGGTGGTTAACGTCCTTACCCCTACTTATTACAGCTTGACAAAGGCAACACACGGCTTGACACCTGTTGTCCGCATTTGTGTTGAAATAATTCCACACCGAAGAGGTGATTTTTTTTGTATTTTGACCAGGCATGTCAACGGCCATATTCGTCCCACGGACAACAGGTGTCTCCCCGGGTGCCTGACTTAAACAAACCACCTCACCATCAGAATCCTCCTTGTCAATTTCCTCCCCAGCACCAGCAACACCCATATCCTCATCCTGGTGTACTTCAACAGTGACATCTTCAATTTGACTATCAGGAACTGGACTGCGGGTGCTCCTTCCAGCACTTGCAGGGGGCGTGCAAATGGTGGAAGGCGCAAGCTCTTCCCGTCCAGTGTTGGGAAGGTCAGGCATCGCAACCGACACAATTGGACTCTCCTTGGGGATTTGTGATTTAGAAGAACGCACAGTTCTTTGCTGTGCTTTTGCCAGCTGAATTCTTTTCATTTTTCTAGCGAGAGGATGAGTGCTTCCATCCTCATGTGAAGCTGAACCACTAGCCATGAACATAGGCCAGGGCCTCAGCCGTTCCTTGCCACTCCGTGTGGTAAGTGGCATATTGGCAAGTTTACGCTTCTCATCAGACGCTTTCAATTTTGATTTTTGGGTCATTTTACTGAACTTTTGTTTTTTAGATTTTACATGCTCTCTACTATGACATTGGGCATCGGCCTTGGCAGACGACGTTGATGGCATTTCATCGTCTCGGCCATGACTAGTGGCAGCAGCTTCAGCACGAGGTGGAAGTGGATCTTGATCTTTCCCTATTTTAACCTCCACATTTTTGTTCTCCATTTTTTAATGTGTGGAATTATATGCCAGTATCAATAGCAATGGCCTACTACTATATATACTGCGCACAACTGAAATGCACCACAGGTATGGATGGATAGTATACTTGACGACACAGAGGTAGGTACAGCAGTGGCCTACTGTACCGTACTGCTATATATATTATATACTGGTGGTCAGCAAACTGTGCAAAACTGAAATGCACCACAGGTATGGATGGATAGTATACTTGACGACACAGAGGTAGGTACAGCAGTGGCCTACTGTACCGTACTGCTATATATTATATACTGGTGGTCAGCAAACTGTGCAAAACTGAAATGCACCACAGGTATGGATGGATAGTATTCTTGACGACACAGAGGTAGGTACAGCAGTGGCCTACTGTACCGTACTGCTATATATTATATACTGGTGGTCAGCAAACTGTGCAAAAATGAAATGCACCACAGGTATGGATGGATAGTATACTTGACGACACAGAGGTAGTTACAGCAGTGGCCTACTGTACCGTAATGCTATATATTATATACTGGTGGTCAGCAAACTGTGCAAAACTGAAATGCACCACAGGTATGGATGGATAGTATACTTGACGACACAGAGGTAGGTACAGCAGTGGCCTTCTGTACCGTACTCCTATATATTATATACTGGTGGTCAGCAAAATTATGCACTGTACTCCTACTATATACTGTCTACAATGCAGCACAGATATGGAGTGTTTTTCAGGCAGACAACGTATACTGGTGGTCACTGGTCAGCAAAACTCTGCACTGTACTCCTCCTATATAATATTATACTGGTGGTCCCCAGTCCCCACAATAAAGCAGCACACTGAGCACAGATGGGATCCGGTCTGAAGATCGACAGTGTCTAGGTCGACAATGTTTAGGTCAACCACTATAGGTCGACAGTCACTAGGTCTACATGGATGGAAGGTCGACAGGGTTTCTAGGTCGACATGTGCTAGGTCGACAGGTCTAAAGGTCGACATGAGTTTTTCAAATTTTTTTTCTTTTTTTGAATTTTTTCATACTTAACGATCCACGTGGACTACGATTGGAAATGTAAAGTGTGCCGAGCGAAGCGGTAGCGGAGCGAAGGCACCATGCCCGAAGCGAAGGCACCATGGCGAGCAAAGCGAGCTATGCGAGGGGACGCGGTGCACTAATTTGCGATCCCGGGTCACTCTACGAAGAAAACGACACCCAAAAAAAAAAAATCCTCATGTCGACCTAGCACATGTCGACCTAGAAACCATGTCGACCTTCCATCCATGTCGACCTAGTGACTGTCGACCTATAGTGGTCGACCTATAGTGGTCGATCTAAACATTGTCGACCTAGACACTGTCGATTTGATGAACCACACCCGCACAGATATGGAGTGTTTTTCAGGCAGACAGCGTATACTGGTGGTCACTGTCAGCAAAACTCTGCACTGTACTCCTGCTATATAATACAGCTGCTCCCCAGTCCCCACAATTAAGCAGTGTGAGCACAGATATATGCAGCACACTGAGCACAGATAAGGAGCGTTTTTTTCAGGCAGAGAACGGATAAAACTGGTGGTCACTGATCAGCAAAACTCTGCACTGTACTCCTCCTATATAATACTGCTGCTCCCCAGTCCCCACAATTAAGCAGTGTGAGCACAGATATATGCAGCACACTGAGCACAGATGTGGAGTGTTTTTCAGGCAGACAACGTATACTGGTGGTCACTAGAGATGAGCGGGTTCGGTTCCTCGGAATCCGAACCCGCCCGAACTTCATGTTTTTTTTCACGGGTCCGAGCGACTCGGATCTTCCCGCCTTGCTCGGTTAACCCGAGCGCGCCCGAACGTCATCATGACGCTGTCGGATTCTCGCGAGACTCGGATTCTATATAAGGAGCCACGCGTCGCCGCCATTTTCACACGTGCATTGAGATTGATAGGGAGAGGACGTGGCTGGCGTCCTCTCCATTTAGATTAGAAGAGAGAGAGTGAGATTGATTTGAGACAGAGACACTTGATTTACTGGAGCTTAGGAGTACTGTAGAGAGTGCAGAGTTTAGTAGTGACTGACCACAGTGACCACCAGACAGTGCAGTTTTATTTAATATAATCCGTTCTCTGCCTGAAAAAAACGATACACAGTGACTCAGTCACATACCATATCTGTGTGCACTGCTCAGCCCAGTGTGCTGCATCATCTATGTATATATCTGACTGTGCTCACACAGCTTATAATTGTGGGGGAGACTGGGGAGCAGTGCCAGTTATAGGTTATAGCAGGAGCCAGGAGTACATATTATTAAAATTAAACAGTGCACACTTTTGCTGCAGGAGTGCCACTGCCAGTGTGACTGACCAGTGACCTGACCACACTGACCACCAGTATAGTTAGTAGTATACTATATTGTGATTGCCTGAAAAAGTTAAACACTCGTCGTGTGACTTGTGTGGTGTTTTTTTTTTTATTCTATAAAAAACTCATTCTGCTGACAGACAGTGTCCAGCAGGTCCGTCATTATATAATATATACCTGTCCGGCTGCAGTAGTGATATATATATATTTTTTATATCATTATTTATCATCCAGTCGTAGCAGACACAGTACGGTAGTTCACGGCTGTAGCTACCTCTGTGTCGGCACTCGGCAGTCCATCCATAATTGTATACCACCTACCCGTGGGTTTTTTTTCTTTCTTCTTTATACATACATACTACATCTCTTTATCAACCAGTCTATATTAGCAGCAGACACAGTACAGTAGTCCACGGCTGTAGCTACCTCTGTGTCGGCACTCGGCAGTCCATCCATAATTGTATACCACCTACCCGTGGTTTTTTTTTCTTTCTTCTTTATACATACATACTACATCTCTTTATCAACCAGTCTATATTAGCAGCAGACACAGTACAGTACGGTAGTCCACGGCTGTAGCTACCTCTGTGTCGGCACTCGGCAGTCCGTCCATAATTGTATACCACCTACCCGTGTTTTTTTTTTCTTTCTTCTTTATACATACATACTACATCTCTTTATCAACCAGTCTATATTAGCAGCAGACACAGTACAGTAGTCCACGGCTGTAGCTACCTCTGTGTCGGCACTCGGCAGTCCATCCATAATTGTATACCACCTACCCGTGGTTTTTTTTTCTTTCTTCTTTATACATACATACTACATCTCTTTATCAACCAGTCTATATTAGCAGCAGACACAGTACAGTACGGTAGTCCACGGCTGTAGCTACCTCTGTGTCGGCACTCGGCAGTCCGTCCATAATTGTATACCACCTACCCGTGTTTTTTTTTTCTTTCTTCTTTATACATACATACTACATCTCTTTATCAACCAGTCTATATTAGCAGCAGACACAGTACAGTAGTCCACGGCTGTAGCTACCTCTGTGTCGGCACTCGGCAGTCCATCCATAATTGTATACCACCTACCCGTGGTTTTTTTTTCTTTCTTCTTTATACATACATACTACATCTCTTTATCAACCAGTCTATATTAGCAGCAGACACAGTACAGTAGTCCACGGCTGTAGCTACCTCTGTGTCGGCACTCGGCAGTCCATCCATAATTGTATACCACCTACCCGTGGTTTTTTTTTCTTTCTTCTTTATACATACATACTACATCTCTTTATCAACCAGTCTATATTAGCAGCAGACACAGTACAGTAGTCCACGGCTGTAGCTACCTCTGTGTCGGCACTCGGCAGTCCATCCATAATTGTATACCACCTACCCGTGGTTTTTTTTTCTTTCTTCTTTATACATACATACTACATCTCTTTATCAACCAGTCTATATTAGCAGCAGACACAGTACGGTACGGTAGTCCACGGCTGTAGCTACCTCTGTGTCGGCACTCGGCAGTCCGTCCATAATTGTATACCACCTACCCGTGGTTTTTTTTTTCTTTCTTCTTTATACATACTACATCTCATTATCATCCAGTCTATATTAAAAGCAGACACAGTACAGTACGGTAGTCCACGGCTGTAGCTACCTCTGTGTCGGCACTCGGCAGTCCGTCCATAATTGTATACCACCTACCCGTGGTTTTTTTCTTTCTTTCTTCTTTATACATACTACATCTCATTATCAACCAGTCTATATTAGCAGCAGACACAGTACGGTAGTCCACGGCTGTAGCTACCTCTGTGTCGGCACTCGGCAGTCCGTCCATAATTGTATACCACCTACCCGTGGTTTTTTTTTCTTTCTTCTTTATACATACTACATCTCATTATCAACCAGTCTATATTAGCAGCAGACACAGTACGGTAGTCCACGGCTGTAGCTACCTCTGTGTCGGCACTCGGCAGTCCATCCATAATTGAATACCACCTACCCGTTGTTTTTTTTTTATTTCTTCTTTATACATACATACTACATCTCATTATCATCCAGTCTATATTAGCAGCAGACACAGTACAGTACAATAGTCCACGGCTGTAGCTACCTCTGTGTCGGCACTCGGCAGTCCATCCATAATTGTATACTAGTATCCATCCATCTCCATTGTTTACCTGAGGTGCCTTTTAGTTGTGCCTATTAAAATATGGAGAACAAAAATGTTGAGGTTCCAAAATTAGGGAAAGATCAAGATCCACTTCCACCTCGTGCTGAAGCTGCTGCCACTAGTCATGGCCGAGACGATGAAATGCCAGCAACGTCGTCTGCCAAGGCCGATGCCCAATGTCATAGTACAGAGCATGTCAAATCCAAAACACCAAATATCAGTAAAAAAAGGACTCCAAAACCTAAAATAAAATTGTCGGAGGAGAAGCGTAAACTTGCCAATATGCCATTTACCACACGGAGTGGCAAGGAACGGCTGAGGCCCTGGCCTATGTTCATGGCTAGTGGTTCAGCTTCACATGAGGATGGAAGCACTCAGCCTCTCGCTAGAAAACTGAAAAGACTCAAGCTGGCAAAAGCACCGCAAAGAACTGTGCGTTCTTCGAAATCCCAAATCCACAAGGAGAGTCCAATTGTGTCGGTTGCGATGCCTGACCTTCCCAACACTGGACGTGAAGAGCATGCGCCTTCCACCATTTGCACGCCCCCTGCAAGTGCTGGAAGGAGCACCCGCAGTCCAGTTCCTGATAGTCAGATTGAAGATGTCAGTGTTGAAGTACACCAGGATGTGGAGGATATGGGTGTTGCTGGCGCTGGGGAGGAAATTGACCAGGAGGATTCTGATGGTGAGGTGGTTTGTTTAAGTCAGGCACCCGGGGAGACACCTGTTGTCCGTGGGAGGAATATGGCCATTGACATGCCTGGTGAAAATACCAAAAAAATCAGCTCTTCGGTGTGGAAGTATTTCACCAGAAATGCGGACAACATTTGTCAAGCCGTGTGTTCCCTTTGTCAAGCTGTAATAAGTAGGGGTAAGGACGTTAACCACCTCGGAACATCCTCCCTTATACGTCACCTGCAGCGCATTCATAATAAGTCAGTGACAAGTTCAAAAACTTTGGGCGACAGTGGAAGCAGTCCACTGACCACTAAATCCCTTCCTCTTGTAACCAAGCTCACGCAAACCACCCCACCAACTCCCTCAGTGTCAATTTCCTCCTTCCCCAGGAATGCCAATAGTCCTGCAGGCCATGTCACTGGCAATTCTGACGAGTCCTCTCCTGCCTGGGATTCCTCCGATGCATCCTTGCGTGTAACGCCTACTGCTGCTGGTGCTGCTGTTGTTGCTGCTGGGAGTCGATGGTCATCCCAGAGGGGAAGTCGTAAGCCCACTTGTACTACTTCCAGTAAGCAATTGACTGTCCAACAGTCCTTTGCGAGGAAGATGAAATATCACAGCAGTCATCCTGCTGCAAAGCGGATAACTGAGGCCTTGACAACTATGTTGGTGTTAGACGTGCGTCCGGTATCCGCCGTTAGTTCACAGGGAACTAGACAATTTATTGAGGCAGTGTGCCCCCGTTACCAAATACCATCTAGGTTCCACTTCTGTAGGCAGGCGATACCGAGAATGTACACGGACGTCAGAAAAAGACTCACCAGTGTCCTAAAAAATGCAGTTGTACCCAATGTCCACTTAACCACGGACATGTGGACAAGTGGAGCAGGGCAGGGTCAGGACTATATGACTGTGACAGCCCACTGGGTAGATGTATGGACTCCCGCCGCAAGAACAGCAGCGGCGGCACCAGTAGCAGCATCTTGCAAACGCCAACTCTTTCCTAGGCAGGCTACGCTTTGTATCACCGCTTTCCAGAATACGCACACAGCTAAAAACCTCTTACGGCAACTGAGGAAGATCATCGCAGAATGGCTTACCCCAATTGGACTCTCCTGTGGATTTGTGGCATCGGACAACGCCAGCAATATTGTGTGTGCATTAAATATGGGCAAATTCCAGCACGTCCCATGTTTTGCACATACCTTGAATTTGGTGGTGCAGAATTTTTTTAAAAACGACAGGGGCGTGCAAGAGATGCTGTCGGTGGCCAGAAGAATTGCGGGACACTTTCGGCGTACAGGCACCACGTACAGAAGACTGGAGCACCACCAAAAACTACTGAACCTGCCCTGCCATCATCTGAAGCAAGAAGTGGTAACGAGGTGGAATTCAACCCTCTATATGCTTCAGAGGTTGGAGGAGCAGCAAAAGGCCATTCAAGCCTATACAATTGAGCACGATATAGGAGGTGGAATGCACCTGTCTCAAGCGCAGTGGAGAATGATTTCAACGTTGTGCAAGGTTCTGATGCCCTTTGAACTTGCCACACGTGATGTCAGTTCAGACACTGCCAGCCAGAGTCAGGTCATTCCCCTCATCAGGCTTTTGCAGAAGAAGCTGGAGACATTGAAGGAGGAGCTAACACGGAGCGATTCCGCTAGGCATGTGGGACTTGTGGATGGAGCCCTTAATTCGCTTAACAAGGATTCACGGGTGGTCAATCTGTTGAAATCAGAGCACTACATTTTGGCCACCGTGCTCGATCCTAGATTTAAAACCTACCTTGGATCTCTCTTTCCGGCAGACACAAGTCTGCTGGGGTTGAAAGACCTGCTGGTGAGAAAATTGTCAAGTCAAGCGGAACGCGACCTGTCAACATCTCCTCCTTCACATTCTCCCGCAACTGGGGGTGCGAGGAAAAGGCTCAGAATTCCGAGCCCTCCCGCTGGCGGTGATGCAGGGCAGTCTGGAGCGACTGCTGATGCTGACATCTGGTCCGGACTGAAGGACCTGACAACGATTACGGACATGTCGTCTACTGTCACTGCATATGATTCTCTCAACATTGAAAGAATGGTGGAGGATTATATGAGTGACCGCATCCAAGTAGGCACGTCACACAGTCCGTACTTATACTGGCAGGAAAAAGAGGCAATTTGGAGGCCCTTGCACAAACTGGCTTTATTCTACCTAAGTTGCCCTCCCACAAGTGTGTACTCCGAAAGAGTGTTTAGTGCCGCCGCTCACCTTGTCAGCAATCGGCGTACGAGGTTACATCCAGAAAATGTGGAGAAGATGATGTTCATTAAAATGAATTATAATCAATTCCTCCGCGGAGACATTGACCAGCAGCAATTGCCTCCACAAAGTACACAGGGAGCTGAGATGGTGGATTCCAGTGGGGACGAATTGATAATCTGTGAGGAGGGGGATGTACACGGTGATATATCGGAGGATGATGATGAGGTGGACATCTTGCCTCTGTAGAGCCAGTTTGTGCAAGGAGAGATTAATTGCTTCTTTTTTGGGGGGGGTCCAAACCAACCCGTCATATCAGTCACAGTCGTGTGGCAGACCCTGTCACTGAAATGATGGGTTGGTTAAAGTGTGCATGTCCTGTTTATACAACATAAGGGTGGGTGGGAGGGCCCAAGGACAATTCCATCTTGCACCTCTTTTTTCTTTTATTTTTCTTTGCGTCATGTGCTGTTTGGGGAGGGTTTTTTGGAAGGGCCATCCTGCGTGACACTGCAGTGCCACTCCTAGATGGGCCCGGTGTTTGTGTCGGCCACTAGGGTCGCTTATCTTACGCACACAGTCAGCTACCTCATTGCGCCTCTTTTTTTCTTTGCGTCATGTGCTGTTTGGGGAGGGTTTTTTGGAAGGGCCATCCTGCGTGACACTGCAGTGCCACTCCTAGATGGGCCCGGTGTTTGTGTCGGCCACTAGGGTCGCTTATCTTACTCACACAGTCAGCTACCTCATTGCGCCTCTTTTTTTCTTTGCGTCATGTGCTGTTTGGGGAGGGTTTTTTGGAAGGGCCATCCTGCGTGACACTGCAGTGCCACTCCTAGATGGGCCCGGTGTTTGTGTCGGCCACTAGGGTCGCTTATCTTACTCACACAGTCAGCTACCTCATTGCGCCTCTTTTTTTCTTTGCGTCATGTGCTGTTTGGGGAGGGTTTTTTGGAAGGGACATCCTGCGTGACACTGCAGTGCCACTCCTAGATGGGCCCGGTGTTTGTGTCGGCCACTAGGGTCGCTTATCTTACTCACACAGCTACCTCATTGCGCCTCTTTTTTTCTTTGCGTCATGTGCTGTTTGGGGAGGGTTTTTTGGAAGGGACATCCTGCGTGACACTGCAGTGCCACTCCTAGATGGGCCCGGTGTTTGTGTCGGCCACTAGGGTCGCTTATCTTACTCACACAGCGACCTCGGTGCAAATTTTAGGACTAAAAATAATATTGTGAGGTGTGAGGTATTCAGAATAGACTGAAAATGAGTGTAAATTATGGTTTTTTAGGTTAATAATACTTTGGGATCAAAATGACCCCCAAATTCTATGATTTAAGCTGTTTTTTAGGGTTTTTTGAAAAAAACAGCCGAATCCAAAACACACCCGAATCCGACAAAAAAAATTCGGTGAGGTTTTGCCAAAACGCGGTCGAACCCAAAACACGGCCGCGGAACCGAACCCAAAACCAAAACACAAAACCCGAAAAATTTCCGGCGCTCATCTCTAGTGGTCACTGTCAGCAAAACTCTGCACTGTACTCCTCCTATATAATACTGCTGCTCCCCAGCCCCCACAATTAAGCAGTGTGAGCACAGATATATGCAGCACACTGAGCACAGATAACGGATAAGGAGCGTTTTTTTCAGGCAGAGAACGGATAAAACTGGTGGTCACTGATCAGCAAAACTCTGCAGTGTACTCCTCCTATATTATACAGCTGCTCCCCAGTCCTCCCCACAATTAAGCAATAAAGCACAATCAAGTTCAACAATAAACGGAGAGGACGCCAGCCACGTCCTCTCCCTAACATTTCCAATGCACGAGTGAAAATGGCGGCGACGCGCGGCTGCTTATATAGAATCCGAATCTCGCGAGAATCCGACAGCGGGATGATGGCGTTCGGGCGCGCTCGGGTTAACCGAGCCATACGGGAGAATCTGAGTATGCCTCGTTCCCGTGTAAAATGGGTGAAGTTCGGGGGGGTTCGGTTTCCGAGGAACCGAACCCGCTCATCTCTACATTTTATCAGAAGCCCAATAATACAACTGATTTTGAGCCAATTATTATTGGCCATGTTGTTTTTGGACAACACATTGTGATATAGCGCTAACTCCCAGATATCACTGCCAGTATTGCAGCAAGTGTAGCCTGCAAATAGACAGCTACATTTAGATTTAGAATGTACAATAGGGCAATAGATAGAATCTCTTTGTCTACAAACCTCTGTATTTAGCAATGGCACCCAACCTCTCACAGTTCCATGGGCGTGACTTTAGTTGCACCAGTGTCACCTTAAAAAAAAGCCACCAGACCACACTTTTCCAACATGGAGTGTAACGGTAACTCAGAGGTCTGCCACTGTCCTCTGTATATACCAACACCACTTTTGGAATGGAGGGCTGGATTGGGCTGCAGCTCCTAGTTTGTCAGGTACTGAATTCATTTGATTCCTCCAGTCTATGGGTGATTTGGAATATCGACCTACCCTGTCCTCCATTCAGGTGCTCCTGTGCTTATTCAGCAATCAATTATTATAGAGTGTTTAGTGACAGAAGAAACATTGTGGGTGGCCAAAAGGAGAGGTAAGAACCTTATCTTTTCTGCCGCTCAGAAGGTTCTCACCTCAAGGGAAGGACAGCCCTGCCTCCGACACTGACTCCTCTCTGCTCTCCATACTGGAATATGTTGCACCAGTCAATCCACTGTTGATATGGATAATGGCTATGCAAACATGGATAATGCCATGTACATCAGATGGCTGTCCATTTTTTTCTCTTTTAAGAAATGCGAGGGCCCTATATAAAAAATACACACACACACACACACACACACACACACACACACACACCAATATATACTGTATATACACACAACACTTCCAAATATATAATGTGTGCAATATAGTTTTAATCAGACTTGGCATCTTGACTATCTTCTGTCACATCAATGCACAGACTAAAAATATATGGGTCATAGATATAATTTTGAACAATTCAAAACATGATAGATTGCATGGTTAAATGTTTGGATACTGTGGGGGATATTCAATTGTTTGAAAAGGCAGTTGGGTGTCTAATTGACAAGAAAAAACACTCACCCAACCGACTTTTCAAACAATTGAATTCCCCCCTATATATACTGATGCTACTCATTTCATGCAACTGAAGATGCCCCTTCGGGCGGTCCCTCAGGTCTGTGCCATCTAATTCTACAGCTTTTAGTCTGGTCCCATTTTTTTAAATATAGGCTTACTGTAAAAACACCAACCGTTGTACAACTTTACTGAGAAACTTTTTATAATACTTTATATTCAGTCTAGGCCACTGGTTCCCAAACTGGGTGCTTGCAGGGTTGCCCTGGGTTGGTGGTCCAGGTCCAATTCTAAATATTTATGGTCAGTGTAATAGGCAAAACCGGTGCTTGTGGCTTCCAATCATAAAATATGTGGACAAACAGAAACAAATTCTGATCATAACCTTAGGATGACATATAATCACATTTTACTTAATTTAATATTTTTTTCTGAATTCCTCAATAAGAAACATTTGGCTATGGGGTGCCGTGAAAAAAAAATTATGATACTCTACGGCACCGTGATTCCAAAAAGTTTAAGAACCACTGATCTAGGCAGACCTTCACAAACAGTTCTGATATTCGCTACTACAGTGAAAGTGGTGTAGCATCACTCATAAGTAGAGATGAGCGGGTTCGGTTCTCAGAGAACTGAACCCTATCGGACTTCACGCTCTGAGCCCGGTTCCGAGTCAGGCTCAGGTTTTTCCGCCTGACTTGGAAACCCGAACGAGACAAAACGTCATCATCCCGCTGTAGGATTCTCGCGGGATTTGGATTCCAAGGAGCTGCGCGTCGCAGCCATTTTCACTCCATTCTCAGAGAGTGTATTGAGAGGACGTGTCCTCAGTGTCTGTGTGGGCGGGAAAGTGGGGTGGCGAGACTTGTGCTGTGTTGTGCTGCTCAGTCCAGTCCAGTGTAGTCAGTGTATTGTGCTGCATCAGTCCAGCCAGTCACAGTGTTGGTGTCCTCTGCTGCTATATGTACCCAGTGCTGCTGGTTGCTGTATAAGTCCCTTGCATTTTTGCTGTGTTGTCTTGCATCAGACCAGGGGTAGTGTCTCTCTTGTGCAGCATCAGTCCAGTGACCAATCACAGTGGTGGTGTCCTCTGCTGCCATATATCCAGTGTAGCTGTATAAGTCCTTTTCACTGGTGTTGTATTGTCATGCATTAGACCAGGGGATGTCTCTTGTGCATCAGTCCAGTGACCAGTCATAGTGGTGGTGTCTTCTGCTGCCATATATCCAGTGTAGCTGTATAAGTCCCTTTCAGTGGTGCTGTGTTGTCCTGCATCAGACCAGTGGTAGTGTCCTGGCCATCAGTCATTCCAGTGACGAGGCAGTCACAGTGGTATACGCTGCTGCTATATGTCCACTGCTGCCGTATAATAATAATAATAATAATAATAACAAGTCCCTTACAGTGTTGCTGTGTTGTTGTGCTGCATCAGACCAGTGGTAGTGTCCTGGCCATCAGTCATTCCAGTGACCAGGCAGTCACAGTGGTATACGCTGCTGCTATATGTCCACTGCTACAGTATTATAATAATAACAAAAACAACAAGTCCCTTACAGTGTTGTTGTGATGTTTTGCATCAGACCAGTGGTAGTGTCCTGTCCATCAGTCATTCCAGTGACGAGGCAGTCACAGTGGTATACGCTGCTGCTATATGTACACTGCTGCCGTATAATAATAACAACAAGTCCCTCATAGTGTTGTTGTGTTATGCTGCATCAGACCAGTGGTAGTGTCCTGTCCATCAGTCATTCCAGTCATTCCTGTGCCACATATTGGGGGTCATTCCGAGTTGATCGCTAGCTGCCATTGTTCGCAGCGCAGCAATCAGGCTAAAAATCATCATTTCTGCGCATGCGTATGGGCTGCAATGCGCACACCTGTCGTACGGGTACAAAGCCCGTTGAGGTTGTGCACAGGTTCTAGCAAAGTTTTCAGGAAGTGTTTGCAAAAACGCAGGTGTGTCTGAAAAAACGCAGCCGTGGCAGGGCGTTCGCTGGGTGGGTGTATGACGTCAAATCCAGACACGAATAGGCTGCAGTGATCGCAAGCGCTGAGTAGGTTCAGAGCTCCTCTGAAACTGCACAAACTTTTTTTGCAGAACTTGGCTGCACATGCGTTCGCACTTCTGCTAAGCTAAAATACACTCCCCAGTGGGCGGCGGCATAGCGTTTGCACGGCTGCTAAAACTAGCTAGCGAGCGATCAACTCGGAATGACCCCCATTGTCTTATATAACTCCCAAAAAATAACGGAGAACAAAAATTTGGAGGATAAAATAGGGAAAGATCAAGAACCACTTCCTCCTAGTGCTGAAGCTGCTGCCACTAGCCATGACATAGACAATAAAATGCCTTCAACATCGTCTGCCAAGGCCGATGGCCAATGTGATAGTAGTGGGCACGTAAAATCCAAAAAGCCAACGTTCAGTAAAAAGACCCCAAAAAATATATTTAAATCGTCTGAGGCGAAACGTAACTTGCCAATATGCCATTTACGACACGGAGTGGCAAGGAACGGCTGAGGCCCTGGACTATGTTCATGGCTAGTGGTTCAGCTTCACATGACGATGGAAGCCCTCATCCTCCCGCTAGAAAAAAGAGTTAAGCTGGAAAGAGCACAGAAAAGAACTGTGCGTTCTGAGATGGTATCAAAAATCCCCAAGGAAAGTCCAAGTGTGTCGGCGGTTGCGATGCTTGACCTTCCCAACACTGGATGGAAAAAGGTGGCTCCTTCCACCATTTGTACGCCCCCTGCAAGTGCTGGAAGGAGCACCCACAGTCCAGTTCCTGATATTGAAATTGAAGATGTCACTGTTGAAGTACACCAGGATGAGGATATGGGTGTTGCTGGCACTGAGGAGAAAGTTGACGATGAGGATTTTGATGGTGATGTGACTTGTTTAAGTCAGGCACCGGGGGAGACACCTGTTGTCCGTGGGATGAAGAAGCCCATTGTGATGCTTGGGCAAACTACCAAAAAAGCCACCTCTTCGGTGTGGAATTATTTCTCCACAAATCCTGAAAACAGGTGTCAAGCCATCTGTTGCCTCTGTCAATCTGTAATAAGTAAGGATAAGGATGTTTACCACCTAGGAACATCCTCCCTTATACGTCACCTGCTGCGCATTCATCATAAGTTAGTGTCAAGTTGTGAAACTTTGGGTAAGAGGCAAGCATAAGCAGTCCAGTGACACCTAAATCCCTTCTTCCTCCTGTTCCTAAGCTCCTGCAAGCCACACCACCAACTCCCTCAAAGTCAACTTCCTCCTCAGTCAGGAATGTCAGTAGTCCTGCAGGCCATGTCACTGGCAAAACTGAGGAGTCCTCTCCTAACTGGGATTCCTTCGGAGGATCCTTGAGTGGTATGCCTGCTATTGCTGCCACTGCTGTTGTTGCTGCTGGGAGTCGATCATCATCCCAGAGGGGAAGTCGGAAGACCACTTGTACAACTTCCAGTAAGCAATTGACTGCCCAACAGTCCTTTGTGAAGAAGATGAAACATGACAGCAGTCATCCTTTTGCAAAACGGATAACTGAGGCCTTGACAACTATGTTGGTGTTAGACGTGCGTCCGTTATCCGCCATTAGTTCAGTGGAACTTAGAGAATTGTTTGAGGTACTGTGTCTCCGGTATCAAATCCCATCTAGGTTCCACTTCTCTAGGCAGGCGATACCGAGACTGTACACAGACGTCAGACAAAGAGTCACCAGTGTCCTACAAAATGCGGTTGTATCCAGTGTCCACTTAACCACGGACATGTGGACAAGTGGGACAGGGCAGACTAAGGACTATATGACTGTAACAGCCCACTGGGTAGATGTATTGCCTCCTGCAGCAAGAACAGCAGTGGCGGCACCAGTAGCGGCACCTCGCAAACGCCAACTCGTTCCTAGGCAGGCTACGCTATGTATCACCGCTTTCTGTAAGAGGCACACAGCTGACAACCTCTTACGGACACTGAGGAACATTATTGCAGAATGGCTTACCCCAATTGGACTCTCCTGGGGATTTGTGATATCGGACAACGCCACCAATATTGTGCGTACATTACACCTGGGCAAATTCCAGCATATCCCATGTTTTGCACATACAATGAATTTGGTGGTGCAGAATTTTTAAAAAATGACAGGGGCGTGCAGGAGATGCTGTCGGTGGCCTGAAAAACTGTGGGCCCCTTTCGGCATTCTGCTACCGCGTGCCGAAGACTGGAGCTCCAGCAAACACTCCTGAACCTGCCCTGCCATCAACTTAAGCAAGAGGTGGTAACAAGGTGGAATTCAACACTCTATGCTTCAGAGGATGGAGGAGCAGCAAAAGGCCATTCAAGCCTATACATCCACCTACGATATAGGCAAAGGAGGGGTAATGCACCTGACTCAAGTGCAGTGGAGAATGATTTCCGTCTTGTGCAAGGTTCTCCAACCCTTCGAACTTGCCACACGCAAAGTCAGTTCAGACACTGCCAGCTTGAGTCAGGTCATTCCCCTCATCAGGCTTTTGCAGAAGCAGCTGGATAAATTGAAGGAGGAGCTAAGACTGAGCGATTCCGCTAAGTATGTGGGACCTTCATTCGCTTTGCCAAGATTCAAGGGTGGTCAATCTGTTGAAATCAGAGCACTACATTTTGGCCACCGTCCTCGATCCTAGGTTTAAAGCCTACGTTGTATCTCTCTTTCCAGCAAACACAAGTGTGCAGAGGTGCAAAGACCTGCTGGTTAGTAAATTGTTAACTCAAGTGGAACGTGGCCCGTAAACAGCTCGTTCTTCAATTTCTCCCGCCACTGGGGCTGCCAGGAAAAGGATAAGATTTCCTAGCCCACCCGCTGGCGGTGATGCAGGGCAGTCAGGAGCGATAGCTGATATCTGGTCCGGACTGAAGGACCTGCCAACGATTACTGACATGTCTACTGTCACTGCATATGATTCTGTCACCACTGAAAGAATGGTGGAGGATCATATGAGTGACAGCATCCAAGTAGGCATGTCAGATAGTCCGTATGTAAACTGGCAGGAAAAAGAGGCAATTTGGATGCCCCTGCACAAACTGGCTTTATTTTACCTAAGTTTCCCCCCCTCCAGTGTGTACTCCGAAAGAGTGTTTAGTGCAGCCGGTAACCTTGTCAGCGATCGGCGTAGGAGGTTACTTCCATTAAATGTGGAGAAGATGATGTTCATCATAATGAATTATAAATTACTTCGGGAAGACCTTTACCAGTAATTGCCTCCAGAAAGTACACAGGGACCTGTGATGGTGGATTCCAGTGGGGACAAATTGATACTCTGTGAGGAGGGGGATGTACACAGTGAAAGGGGTGATGAATCGGAGGATGAGGATGAGGTTGACATCTTGCCTCTGTAGAGCCAGTTTGTGCAAGGAGAGATTGATTGCTTCTTTTTTGTTTGGGGCCCAAACAAACCAGTCATTTCAGCCACAGTCGTGTGGCAGACCCTGTGGCTGAAATGATTGGTTTGTTAAAGTGTGCATGTCCTGTTTATTAGTGATGAGCGCCTGAAATTTTTCGGGTTTTGTGTTTTGGTTTTGGGTTCGGTTCCGCGGCCGTGTTTTGGGTTCGACCGCGTTTTGGCAAAACCTCACCGAATTTTTTTTGTCGGATTCAGGTGTGTTTTGGATTCGGGTGTTTTTTTCAAAAAACCCTAAAAAACAGCTTAAATCATAGAATTTGGGGGTCATTTTGATCCCATATTATTATTAACCTCAAAAACCATAATTTCCACTCATTTTCAGTCTATTCTGAATACCTCACACCTCACAATATTATTTTTAGTCCTAAAATTTGCACCGAGGTCGCTGGATGACTAAGCTAAGCGACCCTAGTGGCCGACACAAACACCTGGCCCATCTAGGAGTGGCACTGCAGTGTCACGCAGGATGTCCCTTCCAAAAAACCCTCCCCAAACAGCACATGACGCAAAGAAAAAAAGAGGCGCAATGAGGTAGCTGTGTGAGTAAGATTAGCGACCCTAGTGGCCGACACAAACACCGGGCCCATTTAGGAGTGGCACTGCAGTGTCACGCAGGATGTCCCTTCCAAAAAACCCTCCCCAAACAGCACATGACGCAAAGAAAAAAAGAGGCGCAATGAGGTAGCTGTGTGAGTAAGATTAGCGACCCTAGTGGCCGACACAAACACCGGGCCCATCTAGGAGTGGCACTGCAGTGTCACGCAGGATGGCCCTTCCAAAAAACACTCCCCAAACAGCACATGACGCAAAGAAAAAAAGAGGCGCAATGAGGTAGCTGACTGTGTGAGTAAGATAAGCGACCCTAGTGGCCGACACAAACACCGGGCCCATTTAGGAGTGGCACTGCAGTGTCACGCAGGATGTCCCTTCCAAAAAACCCTCCCCAAACAGCACATGACGCAAAGAAAAAAAGAGGCGCAATGAGGTAGCTGTGTGAGTAAGATTAGCGACCGTAGTGGCCGACACAAACACCGGGCCCATTTAGGAGTGGCACTGCAGTGTCACGCAGGATGTCCCTTCCAAAAAACCCTCCCCAAACAGCACATGACGCAAAGAAAAAAAGAGGCGCAATGAGGTAGCTGTGTGAGTAAGATTAGCGACCCTAGTGGCCGACACAAACACCGGGCCCATCTAGGAGTGGCACTGCAGTGTCACGCAGGATGTCCCTTCCAAAAAACCCTCCCCAAACAGCACATGACGCAAAGAAAAAAAGAGGCGCAATGAGGTAGCTGACTGTGTGAGTAAGATAAGCGACCCTAGTGGCCGACACAAACACCGGGCCCATTTAGGAGTGGCACTGCAGTGTCACGCAGGATGTCCCTTCCAAAAAACCCTCCCCAAACAGCACATGACGCAAAGAAAAAAAGAGGCGCAATGAGGTAGCTGTGTGAGTAAGATTAGCGACCGTAGTGGCCGACACAAACACCGGGCCCATTTAGGAGTGGCACTGCAGTGTCACGCAGGATGTCCCTTCCAAAAAACCCTCCCCAAACAGCACATGACGCAAAGAAAAAAAGAGGCGCAATGAGGTAGCTGTGTGAGTAAGATTAGCGACCCTAGTGGCCGACACAAACACCGGGCCCATCTAGGAGTGGCACTGCAGTGTCACGCAGGATGGCCCTTCCAAAAAACCCTCCCCAAACAGCACATGACGCAAAGAAAAAAAGAGGCGCAATGAGGTAGCTGACTGTGTGAGTAAGATAAGCGACCCTAGTGGCCGACACAAACACCGGGCCCATTTAGGAGTGGCACTGCAGTGTCACGCAGGATGTCCCTTCCAAAAAACCCTCCCCAAACAGCACATGACGCAAAGAAAAAAAGAGGCGCAATGAGGTAGCTGACTGTGTGAGTAAGATAAGCGACCCTAGTGGCCGACACAAACACCGGGCCCATTTAGGAGTGGCACTGCAGTGTCACGCAGGATGTCCCTTCCAAAAAACCCTCCCCAAACAGCACATGACGCAAAGAAAAATAAAAGAAAAAAGAGGTGCAAGATGGAATTGTCCTTGGGCCCTCCCACCCACCCTTATGTTGTATAAACAAAACAGGACATGCACACTTTAACCAACCCATCATTTCAGTGACAGGGTCTGCCACACGACTGTGACTGATATGACGGGTTGGTTTGGACCCCCCCAAAAAAAGAAGCAATTAATCTCTCCTTGCACAAACTGGCTCTACAGAGGCAAGATGTCCACCTCATCATCATCCTCCGATATATCACCGTGTACATCCCCCTCCTCACAGATTATCAATTCGTCCCCACTGGAATCCACCACCTCAGCTCCCTGTGTACTTTGTGGAGGCAATTGCTGCTGGTCAATGTCTCCGCGGAGGAATTGATTATAATTCATTTTAATGAACATCATCTTCTCCACATTTTCTGGATGTAACCTCGTACGCCGATTGCTGACAAGGTGAGCGGCGGCACTAAACACTCTTTCGGAGTACACACTTGTGGGAGGGCAACTTAGGTAGAATAAAGCCAGTTTGTGCAAGGGCCTCCAAATTGCCTCTTTTTCCTGCCAGTATAAGTATGGACTGTGTGACGTGCCTACTTGGATGCGGTCACTCATATAATCCTCCACCATTCTTTCAATGGTGAGAGAATCATATGCAGTGACAGTAGACGACATGTCCGTAATCGTTGTCAGGTCCTTCAGTCCGGACCAGATGTCAGCATCAGCAGTCGCTCCAGACTGCCCTGCATCACCGCCAGCGGGTGGGCTCGGAATTCTGAGCCTTTTCCTCGCACCCCCAGTTGCGGGAGAATGTGAAGGAGGAGATGTTGACAGGTCGCGTTCCGCTTGACTTGACAATTTTCTCACCAGCAGGTCTTTCAACCCCAGCAGACTTGTGTCTGCCGGAAAGAGAGATCCAAGGTAGGCTTTAAATCTAGGATCGAGCATGGTGGCCAAAATGTAGTGCTCTGATTTCAACAGATTGACCACCCGTGAATCCTTGTTAAGCGAATTAAGGGCTCCATCCACAAGTCCCACATGCCTAGCGGAATCGCTCCGTGTTAGCTCCTCCTTCAATGTCTCCAGCTTCTTCTGCAAAAGCCTGATGAGGGGAATGACCTGACTCAGGCTGGCAGTGTCTGAACTGACTTCACGTGTGGCAAGTTCAAAGGGCAGCAGAACCTTGCACAACGTTGAAATCATTCTCCACTGCGCTTGAGACAGGTGCATTCCACCTCCTATATCGTGCTCAATTGTATAGGCTTGAATGGCCTTTTGCTGCTCCTCCAACCTCTGAAGCATATAGAGGGTTGAATTCCACCTCGTTACCACTTCTTGCTTCAGATGATGGCAGGGCAGGTTCAGTAGTTTTTGGTGGTGCTCCAGTCTTCTGTACGTGGTGCCTGTACGCCGAAAGTGTCCCGCAATTCTTCTGGCCACCGACAGCATCTCTTGCACGCCCCTGTCGTTTTTTAAATATTTCTGCACCACCAAATTCAAGGTATGTGCAAAACATGGGACGTGCTGGAATTTGCCCATATTTAATGCACACACAATATTGCTGGCGTTATCCGATGCCACAAATCCACAGGAGAGTCCAATTGGGGTAAGCCATTCCGCGATGATCTTCCTCAGTTGCCGTAAGAGGTTTTCAGCTGTGTGCGTATTCTGGAAGGCGGTGATACAAAGCGTAGCCTGCCTAGGAAAGAGTTGGCGTTTGCGAGATGCTGCTACTGGTGCCGCCGCTGCTGTTCTTGCGGCGGGAGTCCATACATCTACCCAGTGGGCTGTCACAGTCATATAGTCCTGACCCTGCCCTGCTCCACTTGTCCACATGTCCGTGGTTAAGTGGACATTGGGTACAGCTGCATTTTTTAGGACACTGGTGACTCTTTTTCTGAGGTCTGTGTAAATTTTCGGTATCGCCTGCCTAGAGAAATGGAACCTAGATGGTATTTGGTACCGGGGACACAGTACCTCCAACAAGTCTCTAGTTGGCTCTGCAGTAATGATGGATACCGGAACCACGTTTCTCACCACCCAGGATGCCAAGGCCTCAGTTATCCGCTTTGCAGTAGGATGACTGCTGTGATATTTCATCTTCCTCGCAAAGGACTGTTGGACAGTCAATTGCTTGGTGGAAGTAGTAAAAGTGGTCTTACGACTTCCCCTCTGGGATGACCATCGACTCCCAGCAGCAACAACAGCAGCGCCAGCAGCAGTAGGCGTTACACGCAAGGATGCATCGGAGGAATCCCAGGCAGTAGAGGACTCGTCAGAATTGCCAGTGACATGGCCTGCAGGACTATTGGCATTCCTGGGGAAGGAGGAAATTGACACTGAGGGAGTTGGTGGGGTGGTTTGCGTGAGCTTGGTTACAAGAGGAAGGGATTTACTGGTCAGTGGACTGCTTCCGCTGTCACCCAAAGTTTTTGAACTTGTCACTGACTTATTATGAATGCGCTGCAGGTGACGTATAAGGGAGGATGTTCCGAGGTGGTTAACGTCCTTACCCCTACTTATTACAGCTTGACAAAGGGAACACACGGCTTGACACCTGTTGTCCGCATTTCTGTTGAAATACCTCCACACCGAAGAGCTGATTTTTTTGGTATTTTCACCAGGCATGTCAACGGCCATATTCCTCCCACGGACAACAGGTGTCTCCCCGGGTGCCTGACTTAAACAAACCACCTCACCATCAGAATCCTCCTGGTCAATTTCCTCCCCAGCGCCAGCAACACCCATATCCTCCTCATCCTGGTGTACTTCAACACTGACATCTTCAATCTGACTATCAGGAACTGGACTGCGGGTGCTCCTTCCAGCACTTGCAGGGGGCGTGCAAATGGTGGAAGGCGCATGCTCTTCACGTCCAGTGTTGGGAAGGTCAGGCATCGCAACCGACACAATTGGACTCTCCTTGTGGATTTGGGATTTCGAAGAACGCACAGTTCTTTGCGGTGCTACTGCTTTTGCCAGCTTGAGTCTTTTCATTTTTCTAGCGAGAGGCTGAGTGCCTCCATCCTCATGTGAAGCTGAACCACTAGCCATGAACATAGGCCAGGGCCTCAGCCGTTCCTTGCCACTCCGTGTGGTAAATGGCATATTGGCAAGTTTACGCTTCTCCTCCGACAATTTTATTTTAGGTTTTGGAGTCCTTTTTTTACTGATATTTGGTGTTTTGGATTTGACATGCTCTGTACTATGACATTGGGCATCGGCCTTGGCAGACGACGTTGCTGGCATTTCATCGTCTCGGCCATGACTAGTGGCAGCAGCTTCAGCACGAGGTGGAAGTGGATCTTGATCTTTCCCTAATTTTGGAACCTCAACATTTTTGTTCTCCATATTTTAATAGGCACAACTAAAAGGCACCTCAGGTAAACAATGGAGATGGATGGATACTAGTATACAATTATGGACGGACTGCCGAGTGCCGACACAGAGGTAGCTACAGCCGTGAACTACCGTACTGTACTGTGTCTGCTGCTAATATAGACTGGTTGATAAAGAGATGTAGTAGTATGTATAAGTATAAAGAAGAAAGAAAAAAAACCACGGGTAGGTGGTATACAATTATGGACGGACTGCCGAGTGCCGACACAGAGGTAGCTACAGCCGTGGACTACCGTACTGTACTGTGTCTGCTGCTAATATAGACTGGTTGATAAAGAGATGTAGTAGTATGTATAAGTATAAAGAAGAAAGAAAAAAAAAACACGGGTAGGTGGTATACAATTATGGACGGACTGCCGAGTGCCGACACAGAGGTAGCTACAGCCGTGGACTACCGTACTGTACTGTGTCTGCTGCTAATATAGACTGGTTGATAAAGAGATGTAGTAGTATGTATAAGTATAAAGAAGAAAGAAAAAAAAACCACGGGTAGGTGGAATACAATTATGGACGGACTGCCGAGTGCCGACACAGAGGTAGCTACAGCCGTGGACTACCGTACTGTACTGTGTCTGCTGCTAATATAGACTGGTTGATAAAGAGATGTAGTAGTATGTATAAGTATAAAGAAGAAAGAAAAAAAAACCACGGGTAGGTGGTATACAATTATGGACGGACTGCCGAGTGCCGACACAGAGGTAGCTACAGCCGTGAACTACCGTACTGTACTGTGTCTGCTGCTAATATAGACTGGTTGATAAAGAGATGTAGTAGTATGTATGTATAAAGAAGAAAGAAAAAAAAACCTCGGGTAGGTGGTATACAATTATGGACGGACTGCCGAGTGCCGACACAGAGGTAGCTACAGCCGTGAACTACCGTACTGTACTGTGTCTGCTGCTAATATAGACTGGTTGATAAAGAGATGTAGTAGTATGTATGTATAAAGAAGAAAGAAAAAAAAACCACGGGTAGGTGGTATACAATTATGGACGGACTGCCGAGTGCCGACACAGAGGTAGCTACAGCCGTGGACTACCGTACTGTACTGTGTCTGCTGCTAATATAGACTGGTTGATAAAGAGATGTAGTAGTATGTATAAGTATAAAGAAGAAAGAAAAAAAAACCACGGGTAGGTGGTATACAATTATGGACGGACTGCCGAGTGCCGACACAGAGGTAGCTACAGCCGTGGACTACCGTACTGTACTGTGTCTGCTGCTAATATAGACTGGTTGATAAAGAGATGTAGTAGTATGTATAAGTATAAAGAAGAAAGAAAAAAAAATCACGGGTAGGTGGTATACAATTATGGACGGACTGCCGAGTGCCGACACAGAGGTAGCTACAGCCGTGGACTACCGTACTGTACTGTGTCTGCTGCTAATATAGACTGGTTGATAAAGAGATGTAGTAGTATGTATAAGTATAAAGAAGAAAGAAAAAAAAACCACGGGTAGGTGGTATACAATTATGGACGGACTGCCGAGTGCCGACACAGAGGTAGCTACAGCCGTGGACTACCGTACTGTACTGTGTCTGCTGCTAATATAGACTGGTTGATAAAGAGATGTAGTAGTATGTATAAGTATAAAGAAGAAAGAAAAAAAAACCACTGGTAGGTGGTATACAATTATGGACGGACTGCCGAGTGCCGACACAGAGGTAGCTACAGCCGTGAACTACCGTACTGTACTGTGTCTGCTGCTAATATAGACTGGTTGATAAAGAGATGTAGTAGTATGTATGTATAAAGAAGAAAGAAAAAAAAACCTCGGGTAGGTGGTATACAATTATGGACGGACTGCCGAGTGCCGACACAGAGGTAGCTACAGCCGTGAACTACCGTACTGTACTGTGTCTGCTGCTAATATAGACTGGTTGATAAAGAGATGTAGTAGTATGTATGTATAAAGAAGAAAGAAAAAAAAAACCTCGGGTAGGTGGTATACAATTATGGACGGACTGCCGAGTGCCGACACAGAGGTAGCTACAGCCGTGAACTACCGTACTGTACTGTGTCTGCTGCTAATATAGACTGGTTGATAAAGAGATGTAGTAGTATGTATGTATAAAGAAGAAAGAAAAAAAAACCTCGGGTAGGTGGTATACAATTATGGACGGACTGCCGAGTGCCGACACAGAGGTAGCTACAGCCGTGAACTACCGTACTGTACTGTGTCTGCTGCTAATACAGACTGGTTGATAAAGAGATGTAGTAGTATGTATGTATAAAGAAGAAAGAAAAAAAAACCACGGGTAGGTGGTATACAATTATGGACGGACTGCCGAGTGCCGACACAGAGCTAGCTACAGCCGTGGACTACCGTACTGTACTGTGTCTGCTGCTAATATAGACTGGTTGATAAAGAGATGTAGTAGTATGTATGTATAAAGAAGAAAGAAAAAAAAACCACGGGTAGGTGGTATACAATTATGGATGGACTGCCGAGTGCCGACACAGAGGTAGCTACAGCCGTGAACTACCGTACTGTGTCTGCTGCGACTGGATGATAAATAATGATATAAAAAATATATATATATCACTACTGCAGCCGGACAGGTATATATTATATAATGACGGACCTGCTGGACACTGTCAGCAGAATGAGTTTTTTATAGAATAAAAAAAAAAACACCACACAAGTGAAGTCACACGACGAGTGTTTAACTTTTTCAGGCAATCACAATATAGTATACTACTAACTATACTGGTGGTCAGTGTGGTCAGGTCACTGGTCAGTCACACTGGCAGTGGCACTCCTGCAGCAAAAGTGTGCACTGTTTAATTTTAATATAATATGTACTCCTGGCTCCTGCTATAACCTATAACTGGCACTGCAGTGCTCCCCAGTCTCCCCCACAATTATAAGCTGTGTGAGCTGAGCACAGTCAGATATATATACATAGATGATGCAGCACACTGGGCTGAGCAGTGCACACAGATATGGTATGTGACTGAGTCACTGTGTGTATCGTTTTTTTCAGGCAGAGAACGGATATATTAAATAAAACTGCACTGTCTGGTGGTCACTGCGGTCAGTCACTAGTAAACTCTGCACTCTCTACACTTCTACAGTACTCCTAAGCTCCAGTAAATCAGGTCAATCTCTCTCTCTCTCTCTCTCTTCTAATCTAAATGGAGAGGACGCCAGCCACGTCCTCTCCCTATCAATCTCAATGCACGTGTGAAAATGGCGGCGACGCGCGGCTCCTTATATAGAATCCGAGTCTCGCGAGAATCCGACAGCGTCATGATGACGTTCGGGCGCGCTCGGGTTAACCGAGCAAGGCGGGAGGATCCGAGTCTGCTCGGACCCGTGAAAAAAAACATGAAGTTCGTGCGGGTTCGGATTCAGAGAAACCGAACCCGCTCATCTCTACTGTTTATACAACATAAGGGTGGGTGGGAAGGCCCAAGGACAATTCCATCTTGCACCTCTTTTTCTTCTTTGCATCATGTGCTGTTTGGAGACTAGTTTTTTTAAGTGCCATCCTGTCTGACACTGCAGTGCCACTCCTAGATGGGTCAGGTGTTTGTGCTGCACACTTGTGTCGCTTAGCTTGGCTATACAGCTACCTCATTGCACCTCTTTTTCTTCTTTGCTTCATGTGCTGTTTGGGGGCCTATTTTTTTAAATCTGCCATCCTGTCTGCCACAGCAATGCCACTCCTAGATGGGCCAGGTGTTTGTGCTGCACACTTGTGTCGCTTAGCTTGGCCATCCAGCTACCTAATTGTACCTCTTTTTCTTCTTTGCATCTTGTGCTGTTTGGGGACTAGTTTTTGAATAGTGCCATCTTGTCTGCAACTGCAGTGCCACTCCTAGATGGGCCAGGTGTTTGTGCCACACACTTGTGTCGCTTAGCTTAGTCATACAGCCACCTCGGTGCAACTTTTAGGCCTAAAAACAATATTGTGAGGTGTGAGGTGTTCAGAATAGACTGGAAATGAGTGGAAATTAATGTTATTGAGGTTAAAAATACCGTAGGATCCAAATTTTCTCAAAATTCTGTGATTTTAGCTGTTTTTATGTTTTTTTCAAAGATCATCCAGATCCAAAACCAAAGCCAAAACACGAAAGGGTGGTTTTGGCAAAACCAAGCCAAAACCAAAACACGAAAGTGGAATTAGAACCAAAACACAAAACACGAATAGTGCCAGCCGCACATCTCTACTCATGGGTTTGATGTGTGCAAATCTGTGCATGGTCAGTGATGTGTCCAATTAATAATTGCAGTGTTTTCTGTCCTGTAGAATATTCCTGTTTCTAATAATGCAAACATTATCAGCGATTTGCAGATTGAGGGCATGCATATTAGATCAGTGTTGCAAATTAACAGATTAGTGCATTGGTATATTTTTGCTTGATATTTTAAATCTGCATTTTGAGAGTTATATAAGATTGCTGGGTGTAGTATGGCTGACCGCCGGTCAGCTTACCGACGCCGGGATCCCGGCAGCATACCGACGGGGAGGGGCGGGGAGGGGCGAGTGCAGCAAGCCCCTTGCGGGCTCGCTGCGCTCGCCACGCCACGGGTTCTATTCCCACTCTATGGGTGTCGTGGACACCCACGAGTGGAAATAGTCCCTGTTGGTCGTCATGCCGACCATCCGGATACTGAGCCGGCGGGATGGTGGAGGAGGTCATGTGACTGTCGGTCAGCAGACCGCCGGTCACATGAATACCACCCGTGATTGCTAATATTTACAAAAATCCCTCACAATGGCGCACAACACCAAAAATAATTAAATGTCCTTACTCCATAACAGATGAACACATTTCTTATTGACTTGAGGTAATTAATGTCCGTTTGTCAGAGATATTTCCATATTTAGACTCTTAGTCGATTTCCAAATCTCAAAGATAAAAAGAAATAAAATCTAGTGCAAAGCTGTCTGGACAAATGACAGACTTGTTATTACATTACACTCACATAAAACATATAATAAAAAGCATGTAACCACACAATTCCGGTGGATATAGGATTGGATCATCTTAGACACCACAGTGTTACCCTCCCAGATTTCAAAAGGAATGGAAGTCCGAAAGCCCGGGATTCTTTCTCCTTCACAGGTAAGTCGTAAATTCAAGGGACTGCTGGATTGGACCCACGACTTACCTGTGAAGGAGAAAGAATCCCGGGCTTTGGGACTTCCATTCCTTTTGCGATCTGGGAGGATCGTAGGATCAAAATGACCCCCAAATGATGTGATTGTAGCAGTTTTTATGTTTTTCTCAAAAATCATCCAGACCCAAAACCAAAACACGAAAGGGTGGTTTTGGCAAAACCAATCCAGATCCAAATCACGAGCATGGAACCAGAACCAAAACACAAAACACGAAATGTGCCCGCTGCTAGTTCTAAAAAGAAATATAAAATAGGCAAATACAGTAAGTAGTATATTTTTCCCTTTTTCTTGATATTATCTCTTTATTAAAGTCATGTTTTCATATTCTAACATTAACAACCTTGAAAATTATTTGTTAGGTTTTTGTTATTTTTAAGCAATTTGGCTTGGATTTTTCCAAATTGTGTTCCAACAAGTCATTAAATAAACTGCAAAAATATACAGAACATGCCAAAAAAGAAATCATATGGCTTTCACAAATTTGTAAGTCGGTAAATCTGGGAGCTTGCTGTGTCATTTTGGAAATGGTTCAGATCCACCTTAAGCAAAATAACGTGTTCAGCTCTGGAGATCGGATGTGGCAGATACTTTATCTATATGGTAAGAGCTACAATTGCAAAGAGCTCCGGAAACTTGATGTGTCCAGTCCGGTTGAGGGGATTATGACACAAAGACTCAAATACATTAAGGGATTTAGAAAAGTACGAGGGATGTAAATCTGTCAAAGAAAAGTTCTTTAATATATAAAAAAAATTCTGAAACTGGAAGGAACAGATCGGAAATAGTCATTTTTCAGATCCAGAGGAAATACATGTAGATCAAGGTTGCAAACCTTTGAGTATCGTGTTCACTGATAATTTTGAGAACATTTACTCACCACTACCAAGTTTACTGCTTTATTATTTATTTAAATGTAGCCATTTTCTTTTTATATGTTTTATTATTAATATTATCAATTAATTTAAAGAAAGTTTAAGCGAGTGGAAGGAAAGGAACAGATCTACTGTTTGAGCCATATTGCAGTGTGTTAGTGGCTGGCCCACTGGTGGAACCAGTTACCATGAAGGAGAGAATAGGTAGAGTCGAACCCCTTTATGCTTGTGTCAACTTCAAGATACAGATCACTCGGTAAGTGACCAAGGTCAGTACATTTTGAAGGGATACTCAACCTGTATCTCCTGCCTGGGTGTGGAAGAGGGGCCCTTATGCGGGAGCCCAGAATCTCACAATAAATAATCTGGCCCAAAAACACATGTGGACATTTGTGGACCTTCTTAACTCACCTATTCATATTTGCTTTTGAAAATGAAAATCAAAAGCTCTTTAATGCCTTCTCACTCCTTCTTAATACTTTAACAGATGTCTCCTGATTCCACCAACACAGTTCTTAGGGCCTAATTCAGACCTGATCTCAGCAGCACAATCTTTCTCTAATGGACAAACCCATGTGCACTGCAGGTGGGGCAGATATAACATGTGCAGAGAGAGTTCGATTTGGGTGGGTTATATTGTTTCTTTGCAGGGTAAATACTGTCTGCTTTATTTTTACACTGCAATTTAGATTTCAGTTTGAACACACCCCACCGAAATCTAACTGTCTCTACACATGTTATATCTGCTCCACCTGCAGTGCACATGATTTCCGCACGTATGGCTTCTCGCACACTATTACATTTACACCAAGGACTTTATTATTGTTTGTACTATGGTTTACCATTGTGTACATTTGACTTAAGGCCCATAAAGACGGGCCGATGCGGGAGAGATGTGTGCTGAGCGTACCGCTCAGCACACATCTCTCCCGCCGCTCAGCACAGCGCGATCTGTGCTGAGCGTGCGGGGGGAGACAGGGGGGCCGCTCACTTCACCCAGCGGGTGAAATGAGCGACCCGCTAGATTGGCCTGCACGGCAGGCCAATCTAGCAGCAGCGATAGCGCATCGCTATCACTGTAGGGGGTACACACGGAGCGATAATGCTCAAATTCTAAGCAATCTAGTCAGATTGCTTAGAATATCGCTCCGTGAGTACCCCCCTTTAAACTCATATTCTGATCATTGATTAGATACCCGCTGGTCAGTTCTCTGACAACAGCCAGTGCCAGATTAATATGTACATGGGCCTGGAGCTGAAATTTATGATGGGGCTATTGTGTGCCGCTTAGGGGTGTGTGACCAGTTCTGTGGATAGGTGTGGTCTACATATGGGGTGTGGCCTGCTGCATTATATATTTAGCAAGCATCAGTAAGCTTAATTTACAGCTGTTTGTAATGTACCACTTACGTCAGTGGTTCCCAAACTTTTTGAATCACAGCACCCTAGAGTATCAGAATTTTTTTCACAGCACCCCTAGGCCAAAAGTTTTTATTGAGAAATTTAGAAAGAAATATTAAATTAAGGACATTGTGTTTATATGCTATCCGTAGGTTCAATTGTGTGGTGAAGGGCAAGATTTGCTTCTGTTTCTCTATATGTTTTATGATTGGCAGCCACCAGCACTGGTTTTACCTATTACATTGACCATAAATAATTTGAATTGGTCCTGAACCACCAACCCAGGGCACCCCTGCAAGTTCCCTGAGGCACCCAAGGGTGCCAAGGCACAGTTTAAGAAGCACTGACTTACGCAATCTAAGGTCTCAGACTGTGCATCTGCCCTTTTTTCTGCCACAGCTGCAGGGTTGCCACTGAATACCTTTCACATTCTTTAGACTCATGGGTGCCACCACCTGTGTACCCCCCCTCCTTCCCCTTAATACTGCCAAACAATCACCATGGTGACCATCTGTGACGGATTTAAAATGGGGCGGAATGCGCGATCGCCCTTTCCCCCCTACACCTGCCCCCCACATTTGAGATGCCGGCACCGTACAGTACCTCCACTGCGGTGCGGTGCGGCTGCTGGCTGTGCAGCAGTAGCACTAGCTGAGCCTACAGAGTCTGCAGTACATGGGGGCTACTGCTGCCTGGAAGACCTGCTGTCGTGGCCTCCGCAGTGACGCCCCAGGCCTGGGAGGTGACAGTAGCCAATCGGCCCCGGGCTTACTCCAGGCTTCGTATGAAGCAATCAGTGGAGGAAGAGCTGGGTGCGTGTGAGCAGCAGCCGGCTTTGGGTGAAGACCGCTCCCACGCCTTTGCAGCAAGCATGAGGAGGAGAGACAACGGGGACCATGTGTCTGTCATCATGTAACACGGGATTTTGTCATTTACATGGCAAAATCAACTTGGTTTTGCCATGTAAATGATTGTCACTTTAAAAAACAGGAGAACTCGCCAAAAAATCCCTCACTTTCTTATTCTCACACCCTATTACATTCCCCCTAATATACAGTATCTGTGAATAATGTCTGTAACAGTGACGTGCGGTGAGGTCAGGGCCTGGGGAGGCACTGCAGCTAAACTCGCCCCCCCCCCCCCCCCCCAATAAAAAAGAGTGCAGTCCCCCCCACACCACTAAAACCAGCACCAGGCAGAACCAGCCAGGGGGGATAATGCCATAGCAGGGGAGACACTCAGTGTGGGGTCCCCCTGCCATGCCATTAAACACCCCCCAAACCAGTCAGCCCAGGGCTGGAATTCCTCGGAAAGTGGGGTCCCCAAAAAATCAAAATGGGGTCCCCCCTCCCGAGCAACAACCAGCACTGGGCTGATAGCCCAGTGCTATTTCCCGCACCCCTGGTGGCGGTGGGTGCGGGGTTCATTGTATGTTCTGTTCTTTACAGGTGGCCTACAGATCCCAGCAAGCCTGCCCCAGCATGCTGGCACTTGGAGAACCACAAGTGCCAGCATGCCCGAACATAAAGGGCCCGCTAGCACCTGTAGTCCACCTGCAAAGAATAGTAATATTGTTCTTTACAGGTGGCCTACAGGTCCCAGCAAGCCTGCCCCAGCATGCTGGCACTTGGAGAACCACAAGTGCCAGCATGCCCGGACATAAAGGGCCCGCTGGCACCTGTAGTCCACCTGTAAAAAAAATATTAAAAAAAAAACACAACACATTCTTTAAAAAATCCTTTATTAAACTGGGTCTTCACCTGGGGGGCGGCGGCCTTTAAGCTCTTTTGCATGGCCGCCGCCTTCCCAGGGCTTTCGGCGTCTTCACCTGGGAGGGCGCCACCTCCCCAGGGCTTCTGTGGTCTTCCTCCGGCGTCTTCACCTGGTGGGCGGCGGCTGCTAAGCTCTTTTGCATAGCCGCCGCCCATCCAGGACTTCCACGACGTCTTCACCTTGGAGGCGGCGGCCTTTAAGCTCTTTTGCATGGCCGCCGCCTTCCCAGGACTTCCAGCATCTTCACCTGGTGGGCGGCGGCTGCTAAGCTCTTTTGCATAGCCGCCGCCCATCCAGGACTTCCACGGCGTCTTCAGGAGCTCTTCTCCGCTCCTCCACCGCCGTCGGACTGACAGCCGCTGCCTCGCGCTGACTTATATAAGTCAGCGGGAGGGGGCGGGGCGATGACGCTGCGAGCCATGATTGGCTCGCGGCGGCCATCTTGAATTTCAAAAATGACGCTGAGGCGCCATTTTTAAATGGGTACCGCTTCCGCTGCCAAAACTCTGCTACCGCCGCCGCTACCGCCGCCCGCCTCTCCGCATCCCGTACCTCCGCATCCCGTACCTCCGCCGGCCGGCCCGCCGCTTCCCGTACCTCTGCCGCCGCACCTCCGCAGGTAACGATGCCGCCCCATACAGTGATTGACAGCGGATCCAGTGACGGATCCGCTGGCCAATCACTGTGGCCTCACTCACAGGGACGTGCTTTCATAGGTTGAAAGCACGTCCCTGTAGGAAAGCGGCACCACTAATGGTGCCGCTTTCCCATGTAATTTCAATGGGCTTTTCCAGCCCATTGCTAGGGCCCGCCTGTGCCCGCCCCCCGCTCCCCATACTTTTCCTAATCACTACGGGAGGCACCACGATCGGTGCCTCCCAAAGTGATTTTAACATATATAATGATAGGTAAAATAATAAAGAAGATACTTATGTGTCATAAGTATCTTCTTTGTATTATTTTACTCATTAATGACAGGGGAGGCACTGCCTCCCCTGCCTCCCCTGACTGCACGTCCCTGGTCTGTAATGCTGCGTGGCATAAGTGATATATCGTGCAGATATATTGTGCAGTGTATCGTGTACACACAACCAAACGACTCATATACTGCACCAGGAACCAGTGATGTCACAACTGGTTCTTCGGGCCAGACATATTGTGCTTCCAATTAGTAAGTGTGTGTGCACACATCGTTTGTGCATAACCTTTACCAAACTGGTTGTCAGATCTGTCGTTCCAGTGTGTGACCCACATAAGAGTGCCCCAAAGAGAAGTCTTCTGTCATCTCCCTCTTTAACTACAGTACATAAAGCAGGGACATACAAGAAACACAAAATAGATGTAAAGATTGGGGTAGGGAATGCTCTGCTGCTAAAAGAGCTATCAATCTAGTGGTAGAAGGGTACATCTGATACAAGAGGAGTGCGCTCAAAGTGGAAACCGAAATACAGTAGTGTGAGGCTGTATCAGTGTGAGTAGTACAGATGGGAGTCTAAGCTCTAGTAAATAGGTAGGTTTTCTGAGAGATTTGGTACTGTGATGGTATAAATGTACTTTCAATGTTGCATTTCCATGGTTGTGATGTCATGGAAGTGGTTTTTATTTTAAATTATAATGCATTATGATGTCACAGAGGTGTTTTCAATGTTGTATTTCCATGACTGTGATGTCATATAAGTGGTTTTGATTTTGAATTACAGTGCATTGTGATGTCATAGAGGTGCTGTAAATGTAAATTTGATGGCTTGTGCTGTCATAGAGGCGCTTTCAATTTCGAATTTCAATTAATTTTGATGTCATAGATATGCTTTCAACATGACATTTCCATGATTGCAATGTCATAGGAGTGGTTTCGATTTTGAATTACAGTGCATTGTGATGTCATAGAGGTGCTGTACATGTTGAAAATCATGGATTGTGATGTCACAGAGGTGCTTTTGATTTTGAACTACAATGCATTGTGATGTCATAGATGTGCTGTCAAAGTTGAATTCATTGATTGTGATGTCACAGAGATGCTGTCAGTGTTGAATTACATTGCATTGTGATGTCATAGAGGTATTTCAATGTTTTATTTTAATTATTGTGATGTCATAGAGGTGGTTTCAATCTTGAATTGCAGTGCATTGTGATGTCATAGATGTGCTGTTAAAGTTGAAATTCATTTATTGTAATGTCATAGAGATGCTGGCAATGTTGATTTTCACTGATTGTGATGTTACCGAGGTGCTGTCAATGTTGAATTTCATGAATTATGATGTCATAGAGGTGCTTTTTATTTTGAATTACAATGCATTGTGATGCCATAGAGATGCTGTCAGTGTTGAAGTTCATTAATTGTGAAGTCAGAGAGGTGCTATCAATGTTGCATTTCATTGATTGCGATGTCATAGAGGTACTCTCAATGTTGAATTTCCATGATTGTGATGTCATATATGTGCTTTCATGTTGCATTTCTAAATTATGGTGTCATAGAAGTGGTTTTGATTTTGAATTACAATTCATTGTTATGTCGCAGAGGTGTTTTTAATGTTGTATTTCAATGATTGTGATGTCATAGAGGTGGTTTGGATTTTGAATGACAGTGCATTGAGATATCATAGAGGTGCTGTATATGTTGAATTACAGGGCATTGTGATGTCATAGAGGTGCTGTAAATGTTGATTTTTGTATTGATTGTGATGTCATAGAGGTGTTTTCTATCATGAATTTAAATTAATTTTGATGTCAAAGATGTGCATTCAATGTTGCATTTCCATGATTGTGATGTCATAGCAGTGGTTTCAATTTTGAATTACAGTGCATTGTGATGTCATAGAAGTGCTGAAAATGTTGAATTTGTTTGATTTTGAAGTCATAGAGGCGCTTTCAATTTTGAATTTCAATTAATTTTGATGTCATAGATGTGCATTCGACATTACATTTCCACGATTGCGATGTCATAGGGGTGGTTTCAATTTTGAATTACAGTGCATTGTGATGTCATAGAGGTGCTGTAAATGTTGAAATTCATGGATTGTGATGTCAAAGAGGTGCTTTTGATTTTGAATTTCATGGATTGTGATGTCACAGAGGTGCTTTTGATTTTGAACTACAATGCATTGTGATGTCATAAATGTCCTGTCAAAGTTGAATTTCATTGATTGTGATGTCATAGAGGTGCTCTCAAAGTTGAATTTCCATGACTGCGATGTCATAGAACTGGTTTTGATTTTGAATTACATTGCATTGTGATGTCATAGAGGTGTTTCAATGTTGTATTTCAATTATTGTGATGTCACAGAGGTGGTTTCAATTTTGAATGACAGTGCATTGTGATGTCATAGAGGTGCTGTAAATGTTGAATTTGATGGATTGTGATATCATAGAGGTGCATTTGATTTTTAATTATAATGCATTGTGATGTCATGGATGTGCTGTAAATGTTGAATTTCAGTGATTGTGATGTCATAGAGGTGCTGGCAATGTTGATTTTCAATGATTGTGATGTCATATATGTGCTTCCATGTTGCATTTCCAAAATTATGATGTCATAGAAGTGGTTTTGATTTTGAATTACAATTCATTGTGATGTCATAGAGGTGTTTTTAATTTTGTATTTCAATGTTTGTGATGTCATAGAGGTGGTTTTAATTTTGAAGTACAGTGCATTGTGTTATCATAGAGGTGCTGTATATGTTGAATTACAGTGCATTGTGATGTCATAGAGGTGCTGTTAATGTTCAAATGTATTGATTGTGATGTCGTAGAGGTGCTGTCAATGTTGAATTTCC